>NC_137974.1:48196353-48332055 GCF_963924665.1 Micromys minutus
AAATTGAAGCAGTCACTAAAAGCACCCCCCCCAAAAAGCCCAGGGACAGATTGTTCTGACACAGACTCTTACCAGACTTTCAAAGATTGGTTAATGCCAATATTTCTCAAATTATTCCACAAATCAGAAACGGAAGAAACATTGTCAGTTCTTCTTATGAAGGAGGCTAACAGGATATCTAAACCATGCAAAGACTGAAAAAGGAAAGAAAATTGCAGACCAATTTTCTGTATGAAAATAGTTGCAAAAATACTCAACAAAACACTAACAAACAAGAAAATATCAAAAATATCATCTACTATGTTTAAGCATGGCTTTGACTCTTGAGATGTAGAAATGGTTCTACATGCAAAAATCAGTCAATGTAACCTAACATTTATACAAAACAAAAGAGAAAGAAACATACATTATCATCTCATTAGATGCTGAAAGGCCTCTGATAAAGTCCAACATGCCTTCATAATAAAAGTCTTGGAGTCAAGGGAAATACCGAAACATAATCAAGACAATTTACAGCAAGCCTATAGTAAACATCAAATTAAATTGAGAGAAACTCAAAGTAATTTCACTGAAATCAGAATCAAGACAAGGTTGTCTACTTTCTTTATATTTATTCAGTATAGTTCTTGAAATTCTCCCTTAGGCAGTAAGACAACTAAAGTAGATCAAGGGGATATACATTGGAAGGGAAGAAGTCAAAGTATCGCTTTTTAAAGATGATATGATAGTGTATGTAAGTAACCCCCCAAATCTACCAGGGAGCTTCTATGGTCAACAAATTTCATCAGCAAAGTAACTTGGTATAAGATTAATTGTTTTAAAAAATCAGTAGCCTGCCTATATGCAAATGATAAATGGACTGAGAAAGAAAGTAGGGAAACAACATGCTTCACAATAGCCATATAAGATAAATATCTTGGGGAACTTTAACCAAGCAAGTGAATAATTTGTATGAGAAAAGCTTCAAGTCTTTGAGGAAAAAAATTGAAGAAGATATCCGAAGATAAAAGGATTGGTAGAATTAAATAGTGAAAATGGTCATCCTACCAAAAATAATCTACAGATTCAATAGAATTCCAATCAAAATTCAAACACAATTATTTATAGACCTTGAAAGAATAATCCTCAAATTAATATGGGGAAACAAAATCCCAGGATAGATAATATGACCCTGAACAATAAAAGAACTTCCAGATGTATCACCATACCTGATTGTGAGCTGTATTACATAGCTATACTAATAAAAACTGCACAGTGTTGGCATAAAAACAGACACATTGATTAATGAAACCAGAGACCTACACTTAAACTCTTTCATGTATGGACACCTGATATTTGACAAAAAATCCAGAAACATTCAATAGAAAAAGGAAAGCATCTTCAATAAACGATTCTGGTCTAAATGTATATCTGCACGTAGAAAAAAAAAGCAAATAGATCCAAGTTTATCTCCCTGCTGAAAACCCAAGAGGATCAAAGACTTTAACATAAAGCAAGGCATATTAAACCTGGCAGAAGACAAAGTGGAGAATAGTCTTGAACACACAGGCATGGGAGATAACTTCCTAAGCAGAATATGTTAGCGCAGGCCCTAAGAACAATGAATAAGACCACAGGAAACTGAAAAGTTCCTATATGGCAAAGGATGCTGTCAAAAGGGAAAAAAGAAAGGCTACAGAATGAGAAAAGATTTTCATCAAGTCCATATCAAATATAGGGCTAATATCCAAAATATATAAAGAACTCAAGAAAATGGGTCACAGATCTAAACAGAGAATTCACAATAGCATAATCACTAATGGCCAAAAAACACTTAAAGCAATGTTCAGTATCCTTAGCCATTAGGGAAACGCATATCAAAACTACACTGAGATTAAATCTTTTTGGTTTGTGTTGTTGTTTTGTTTGTTTTATTTTATTTTTGAAACAGGGTTTCTTTGTAGCCTTGGCTCTTCTGGTTCTCTCTAAATAGTTTACACTGGCCTGAAACTCATATCAATTCACCTGCCTCTGCCTCCCAAGTGCTGGAATTAAAGGCTTGTGCCACTCCTGCCTGGCTTGAGATTTCATCTTACATATATCAAAATGATTAAGGATCAATAACAGATGTGACAGCTCATGCTGGCAAGGATGTGGAGTAAGGGGAAAGTCCTCCATTGCTGGTAGAAGTGTAAATTTGGCCAGCTACTATGGAAATTAATATGGTAGTTCCTTGGAAAATTGGGAAGCAATGTACCTCAAGATCCAGCTATAGCACTATTGGGCATATGCACAAAATATGTTCCATACTACCACAAAGAATTTTGCTTAACTATGTTTATAGCATCAGTTTTTAGTAGTTTCTAGAAACTGGAAATAACTTAGATGTCCCTCAACTGAGAAGTGGATAAAGGAAACAAGGTACAATATACACAATGGAGTATTATTCTGCTGTCAAAAAATGACATCATAAAATTAGCAGGCAAATTAGTGAAACTAGAAAGAAAAATCATACTTGGGGAGATAACACAGATCCAGAAAGATAAACATGATATGTACTCACTTACAAGTGGATATTAGTTTTTAACTAAAAGACAATTATAGACCCAACTAAATAACAAAGAGGGCTCTAAGGAGGAACACATGAATCTCCTTGGGAAGAAATAGAATAGATTTTGCATGCTAGCTGGTGGGAGGGTTGGCAGTGGAAATGCCTCTTGTTATTCTGAGTTTGGTTAATATTCCTGGGAGGCCTGCTCTTTGCTGAAGAGAAATGTAGCAGCATTAAATCTTGGAGAAGGGGGAGACATGGGAGGACTGGGAAGAGTGGACAGAGAGGAAGCTGCATCTGGATGTATCGTAAAAGTGAAGAATAAATACATATAAGATAATTAAAAGTAAATATAAAAATACTTATATCTAATTAGTTTTGTAAAAGGAGCCCCAACTGTTTCTCTTTGTCCAAATGAATGGCTTTAGCCCTTAATTATCAATCTGCTCTCTCATTGTGAGTCAGGTTGGATAAAGTTGAGGCTTTACAAATATTTGTTCTGTGAATGTAACCCTCCCTCTATCTGGTGCTTCTTTTGCTGCCCTGAGAAGATTCCAGGGAAAGCCTGGCTGGAATGAGAAGGCATAAGTGGAGTGGCCAAAGGGTCCCACTGAAATCTAATCCCAGTTCTCTCACCAAGTCCTGCCAGTATATGCAGAAGCCTTACTTGGTCCCACTTGACTATCCATGTAAGACCAGTGTACACACTGTCTGAATCTGGGTTTTGTGGTTCTGCATTATACACTCTCAGTAAGTAATTACAAATTAAATCAAAATACTCTTTCAACACTACAGAAAGTACATATGTTTGTATCACTGATCTCCACACCTGTATATAGAGAAATACAGGTAGAAAAATTTTATGGTACATGTCATACTGACAGCTGAACATGTCTCTAAAGAAACAAACAAAGAAAGAAAAAAACCAGAGGGATGAATAACATAAAGAAAATGATATAATCTTTAAAATATTGTACTTTACAGTGTGAATTAAACAGTGAGTCTGGTGACACAGGACTAAATCCAATGCTTGGGATGTAGAGAAAGGATGGCTAAGAATTTAAGGTCATTCTCTACTGCATCATTCAAAGCCAATCTGGGCTTCATAAGACCCTTGCAAGCAGTAACAATAAAAATGTATTAGCTCTCAAAATACATTTCTCCTCCCATTTATCAAATCTCCTCATATTCATATTTGTTCCTTTCTAGCCAATGACAATATTAGGGCTTTAGTGATTGCTCAGCACCTGGAGTGTGCCTCTGAAGTACTGAATTTAATGTATGAACCATGACATCTAAATTAATATTCTCTTTATCTATTTGTCTGTCCCTGCCAATTAGACTGTTGGTAATCCCAAAGATTTGGGAAGAAAGGCCACTGACCCAAATAATCTTGACCAAATTAATTAAAGGAAGTAATTAATTAAAGTCAGCTTTTTGTATTCATGTACACAGGCTGTCTCCCCTTAAGGCAAGGTTCAAGATGTCAACACTGGACGTGAGCAAAATAAGGTTTTTATAGTTCATGGGTAGGGAGTTCCCAAATGAGGGATTTGACATTCAAATAGTCCAGGTTGCAAAAGGAAAACATAACAGGTTGGTCAAAATAACCTCTTTTGAAATAAAGACACGATTGCAAGGTCATATGGTAGTCAAAGCAACAGGTAGTGATACCACCTTTTAAAACAAAGGCCTGGTAGATGTTTCCCGGAACAGGCAAGACAGAACACTTTTTCTTAAGATTATAGGTGGCACCTGTATCAATCCTCGAGAAAGGAGGTTTAATTCCAAACAGGAACTTAGTTTGTCTTTATAATAATATGGCTTGTGAGCCTAAGATGGAAGCAAGTTGGTTCACTGCATGAGTAACTCAATCTAAAATGATACATTGTGAAATTTTCAAAAATGAAGTATCTGCAGAACAGGAGATAGGGATCATGACTCCATGACTTTGACTGCCAGATTCTTTGAATAAATGTGGGCCGCTTTCATCTAGATTTCCTTATACTTCCCTCCCAGAATAATATTTTCATACCATTTCTCTATCTAGGTCTCTAACATTTGTTTCTGTGTGCGTTCATAGGCAGTCTCTTTTCTAGCTTTCTTTCTCCAAATCTCATTTTGTGTTCAACTTCTCTTTAGGACTTTGCTGCATTTAGAATATATTGTGGATTATAAGTGCAAACAATAAGTCAAACAATTAAATGGATCAAAAATACTTGCTTTAACATGTAAATTTTCATGTACTGAAGAAAATGGTTGTTAAATTCTATAAGACTTCTAAAATTCAATATTTCTAAATAGTAGTAATAATTTCTATTTACATTTTATATTCTTAAAGCAATTCACGTTCATTTTATTCCAACCCTCAAAGCTCTTAAGATGATGTAAGAATCAAAGCACTGACCATATGCCCTCGAGAGCAACAGTGAATTAAACAGCGGAGACCCTTCAATTTCTAGCCATATGAAATTTCACGTGCATCATTCTACCACTTAAAGATTTATTTTCTTGTTTTGTTTTGTTTGTGTGAATATGTGTGTATGTCTGTATATATGTTACTTGTGTGCAGCTGTCCACAGAGCTCAGACATTGGTGTCAGGTCCCCCAAAACTGGAGTTAAGGAAAGGTTTGAGGAGCTCAGTGTGGGTGCTGAGAACTGATCTTGGGTCAAAACCTCTTAACAGTTATTTATTTTGACTTCTGTGATGGTTTGTGTATACTTGTCCCAGACAGTGGCATGAATAGAAGGTTTAACCTTGTTGGAGTAGGTGTGTTACTGTGGGTGTGGGTTTTAAGACCCTCATTCTAGCTGCCTGGAAGCCAGTATTTTCCTAGTGATCTCCAGATGAAGATGTAGAGCTCTCAGCTCCTCCTGCACTATGCCTGCCTGGATGCTGCCATGCTCCCTCCTTGATAATAATAGACTGAAATGTTTAACCTGTAAGCCAGCCCCAATTAAATGTTGTCCTCTTGGTCATGGTATCTGTTCACAGCAGTAAAATTCTAACTTAAATAATATTCTTCATTGAACTATTTAGTAAATATGTATTTATAATGATAGCAATAGATTCATGAAGGAAATAAAAGGATTTTTTTTTTTTTTTTTTTTTTTTTTTTTTTTTTTTTTTTTTTTTAGTGTCAAATAAAATATCTGACTGAGAACTAGAGCTGTGTCTCAAGAGAAGTACCAATATGAGGGTGTGGAAAAGCCTCAGGCGAAGCCTATGTATAGCAGAAACAAGATGTGGAGGGTAATTTTCCCCTTCTCTTTGCTTTATTAGCCAGGAATACCTTGGCCATAATCCTCCAGACTCTAGCAACAACTTGTTTGATCATTTCAAAGGTTAACACAAAAGGGCGAACTGCAAGTACTGAAGAGTGAAGTCAGGAGAGTAGGAACCAGCACACCCTGAGGTGGCAAACCTTAAGAAGGAGGAATGTCAAATCCTTGGTTAAAGCAATGCACTCAGAATGAGTGAAGCCTTCAGGCTCACTTTGCTGCAGATTCAATTCCCTTTAACTCAGCATGGCACAGTGTGGTATATTAAAAGAATGGGAAATATATATATATATATATATATATATATATATATATATATATATATATAATTTTATATTGTGGATGAAAATATGAGACTGCAAGAAACAAAATTTAATTCAAATACACTTTTCCCTCACCAAACTTTGGCATTCTTTTTAGCCCCATATAATAGATAATAAATCTCAAAATCTGAATTAAGTGGATAGGTGGAGATAGTTTCCCATTTGTTTTGTATTTAATAACATAAAATGCATACATTCATTTATCCAATAAGTATTTATCAAACTTATACCATGTATCACTTGATGCGTTTGACTTGAAGATACTTCAGTGAACACAAACTGATGTAGTCTACCTTCTCTTAGAAAATATAAAAAGGTGGATGGGTAGGGCAAATGCTTATACTACAAATCTACTTGTTATATGGCCTCCCTAAAATTGAATAATTCCAATGAGATCACTTAACTCAGCATCAATTAGCAAACAAAAGTATTAAACTCTTAATGGGAACTTGAAACACCAGTGTGCTTTAACTAAATTAAGACTAAGGTAAAGAATATTACTCAAAAAGGTAGCAGTTTGTGCTTGTACTGAGATAGAAAACACTTGACATACAAAATGTGAATAATGAAAACAGAAACCAGAAGCATGAAGCTAGGGATTCTAAAGCTTAGATTTGGTTCCTAGGCAGTCAATTTTAAATGTTTTGGGTCTTTCCCTAATAATGAGAAGAAGATGTTAAAAGTTTTAGGATAGGCACATTTTAAAAATCAACTGCAAGTTTGGAGAGCTATGTCTTGCTAGTCATGAAGAACAGAGGAGAGCCAGACTGGATATAAGGATTTGGGCATGGCTTGTGCAACACCAGGCAGGGAATACTGTTGTGTGAGACAGGCATACATCATCAATGGAGACAGGGAGAAAAGCTGCACGGGAGAGCTGAGTCAGAGCTGTGTGAGTCCAGGCTGCTGTAGCAGTGTGAAAGTGAGGGTGGGGCCTCAGGCACAGTGCACAGGGTCCTTGCTTGTGAGAATGGATGACATTTGGGATCTTTCTGAAAGGTCAAATGCTCAGTGTTTGAGTTAGTGGGCAAAGTACAGCTGAAGCACGTAGCACAAAATTACCTGCTGTTTTCTATGCTTTTATAAAATATTACCTCAAATATTTGTGGACTATTTTTCCACAGTTCAGCATGTAAATTTTTCCTTCATAGGTTTTATGATGGGTTAGATTTCAATTCTAGGTTAGTTTTAAAAATCAGCATACTTCTTAATGAAGAAAATTACAGATGGATAACTAATATTAGCTTCAAAATGATGAAGTTGAAATTTTAAAGGCTGGGATTTGAGAATAGTTCTGTAAATTTTAATGACTTTTTTACAGAAAGAAAATTATAACTCAGTAAACAAAGCAGTTCCTTGATCACCTATGGGGTATATAGCATGAACACTGTTTTTTTCTTTTTATTTTGAAAATTTCTAAGTGTAGTGTCAATGTGGAAATAACTTTTGTTTCTTAAGAACAGAGAGTGAAAGGAGAACTGTTTGTTGATATTTCTCCAGGGTAGCGAACCTATTGCTTCATTTGACAAATAATTATGTCTACTGTGTTTTCTTTTTCAAGTTGCAGGAAGAGGATGGGTAAGGGGCTATCTCATTCTAGGCCTCTGAGAGCCTTGCTATCACTTTAAAAAGGGAGAACCTTGAGCCAGAACTGCACAGCACATGCTTATACAGAAACACGAAATCAAGTTCAGACCAAAATGGGAGAGATCTTTAAACTTGATGCTACTTAGGTCAATCTTAGAGAGTGAGCAGAAGTCAGAAAAAGAAGGTTACAGCTTTCTGTGTAGGAGGAAGAGATAATGTGATGTAGTGTGAACCCTGGGTCTCGGAACCACGCAATGGAAACTTGGATTTGTGCAGTCAGCTGAAGATAGAATATAGAGAGCCAGACTGATGATCCGATGGAGGCAATTGCTATTACTTAAGGGTTTCCACCTTACCCGGTGAATACGGAACAAAGAAGAGTCAGACAGTGGGCTACTACTCGCTGATGAGAAGAACTGTGAAGCCACCAGAACATGTGAGATGTGACATTAATATCACCGAAGGAAAGAATTTGATTTTGAAAAGCCCATGATTCCAAACATAGATGTTCGAAGTAGGAGCAAAGATGGAATGGCCAGTTCTTTTCAGTTGGTTCGTAGGTGGGAGATTGTGATTGAGGACAGATAGTTGGAACTCAGGGGAGTTTTAGTTCTGGGACTGAAAACAGTAATGATCATCATGTGTCACTATGCTCTGATCCAAATTCATATAATGCTCACCAGCCGGACTGAACTCTACTGAAAACTGAGGTACAGTTTTGAATATGACAGTGTTGACTGAGTAGCAGTGTTGTTTGTATTCCAGTAGTGTGAGATACTTACAGTAAGTCAACTGCTACGATGGATGGAGTGGGGTAGTCACAAAGAGTCACATGATAACTCTAATTCCTGCTCAGTTTGCCTGTAAACTTGAGGTAGATTAAAAAGGCTACTCATTCAAAACGCATTTTTAAAATGACAGTATGAGTCAAAAATGAGGAACTTTGCAGTCTGGAGACAGAGCTGTTAAAAACTCTTCATAAGTCTCCTGACTAATGTCTTAATGAACTTCACAGTGGGAAGTCTCTGTGGTTATGCATGAGGTAAGTATATCCATTAACCATTCTCAAGAACAGTATTTCAAAGTCTAGGCTTGGGAAGCAAAAGTATAAATTTTAGATAAGAGAAAAGCAGACCACAGCTCTCAGTCAGAATGTAGCTTACTATTTACACATACAAAGGAAATTTTATTCAAAAATAGCCAAACCCAGTAATTTATACAAGTCTTTGAGGTGTTTTTGTTTGTTTGCTTGTTTGTTTGATTGATTGATTGATTTTGTTTTGTTCTGTTTGGTTATTTTAAATTTTTGGTTACCTCCATGCCTAAGCAGTAACAACTGGAACTTAACATATGTTCAAAATGAACAACCACAAACTTAACATACTTTCAGTTTAGCCCTCTACATAAAAATTTGCTGGTCCTGTTGCTTTTCTAGATTGGTGGTAACTACATATAACACATACGACATTTTCTCAGTTTAAAAATAAAATACTTATACATGGAAATGTTACTTATACATGGAAATCTTTGAGAATAAAATTAAATTATTCCAACTATAGCCAGATTGCCACAGGAATATCATAGAATTAAGAAAAGATACTAGAGAAATTTTACAATTTGATCTACAGCAGTGTTCATATTGACTCATTAAGATAATCCAATTATAGAGCAGACAATACAGCATCTTTCTCTACATATTTCATTCTTATTTCAATTATCCACTTGATAATTAAATTGATAATAAATCCATTTTAATTTCTATCAGTGAATATGTAGAGCAACAATTGCAATGAAATCTATAATTAAAGGTACTATTACCAGAGAATTTGAACCATTTTTTAGTTAACTAGAAACATTTAAAAACATTTATAATCATATATATATATATATATATATATATATATATATATATATATATATATTCTTAGTGCTCTCAGGCACTGTTGAATATGGAAGTAAAAATGAAATGGAATTTAGTAAAAAAACCCACAGGAAGTAGAGGGTGGGAGAGACTTGAGAGGAAGAGAGAAGGGGGACAGAAAGGGGCACAGGATCAGGTATGGGAGGAGACAGCGATAATATACAGAGGGTCTGAAAATCGAACAGAGATGTGTAGCAATGTGGATGGGGTACTATGGGTAGCCACCAGAAAGTCCCAGATGACAGGAAGTTGAGAGGCTCTCAGGACCCAACAGGGATGAGATTAGCTGAAATGCTCATCAAAGGGAAGAGGGAACCTGCATAGACCATATCCAGAGGTTAGTCAAGGCCCCAAGTTGGGGGACTGAGCCACCCACTCATTTCAAATTTTTAACCCAGAATTTCTCCTGTCAAAATGAATTACAGGGACAAAGTGTGGAGCAGAGACTGAAAGAAAGGCCATCAGAGGCTGCCCCACATGGGGATCCATCCCCTACACAGATACCAAACCCAGACACTATTGTGGATGCCAAGAAGTGCATGGTGACAGGAGCCTGGTATAGCTGTCTCCTCAGAGGCTCTACCAGAGCCGGACCAGTACAGATGCAGATGCATGCAGCCAACTGTTGGACTAAGTATGGAAAACCTAATAGAGGAGTTAGGGAAATGACTGAAGGAGCTGAAGGGGTTTGCAACCTATAGGAAGAACAACAATATCAACCAACCAGATGCCTAGAGCTCCCAGGGACTAAACCAGCAACTAAAAAGTACATATAGAGAGACTAATGGCCCCAGCTGCTACTTGCAGAGAGGAAACCAGAAAAGGAGATAACATTTACAATGTAAATAAATAAAATATCCAATTAAAAATGAAAAAAATAAACCTCTATGGACCGTGTGGAAGAAGACACAAAGTAGAAAAAAAGTTCTGGCAGAATACAGAAGAGAAATAATGTGGAGGGATAAAATAACTAAATTATACAAATGTCTGAAACTATCCAACAATTAAAAAATTGACGCAAGGTTTAATAAATATTTGGTATGATTTCATATGCAAAAATATCAAACTATGTTTAATATAAGTGAAGGCAGAAAAATAATCACTGACATGAATGAGCAACTATATATATATATATATATATATATATATATATATATATATATATATATATACAGAGAGAGAGAGAGAGAGAGAGAGAAACAAAGCTTTGTGTGCTTTGATGTTGCCTCAATTTCAGAATGAGCTGTGTCCTCACTAGTAGAATCCCATTTTCATTAGTGGTCCATGTGCCCTAACCCTGGAAGCCAGCAGGGCTTTGTTTAATCATTAAGTTCACACTCATCATAGAGCATAAGCCAGTAGCCTCTTTGATAATATCTTCTTTTATTAAAGAAAGTCAGCCCAGAGACTCCTATGGAAGGATTGAGGGATGCAAAGAGGATAGGGACTCAACAGGAAGACTAACAGAGTAACCTGCACACTTAGGGACTGAATCACCAACCAAAGAGAATGAATGGAGTGGAGCTAGGCCCTCTTGTACACGTTTAGCTTGGTCTTCAAGTGTGTTCCCCAACAACTGGAGATGGGCCTGTCTCTGAATCTATTGCCTACCTGTGGATTCCATTTTCCCACCTGGGCTGCCTTGTCTTGCCTCAGTGGAAGAGGGTAGGATGATGGGGGTGGGGAGGCTCCTCCTCCTCAAAGAAGAAGAGGAGGAGGAGATAAGGGAGGAGCTGGGTGAGGGGAAATGGGAGGAGAGGGGAGCTTCAATCAGGATGGAAAGTGAATAAAGAAATTAATTAATGCCAAAAGAAGAGAACTCAGATTTAATTACTGTAGCTTTTCTTTGCTTGAGGTTAATTGTCTGCCCCAACCCCAGTGCTTGGTGGATTAGCTATTCCATGCCCATTTAAATAGTGTTAGAAAAGAACCACATGTCAGTAGAGTCTACATTAATTCCATACAATTGACACCAGCCTATGTTATGACTATTTTTTTTAAAAAAAATACTTGTCCAATTGTTATAATTTTTGAATAATTCACTTGTGTAAGTTTCTTTGTACTTAGTTTTTTTTTTTATGGGAGGAAAATAAAATAAAGTTGAAAATGAAAATTAAAACATATGATCTCTACAATTCAGATTTGCATTTAGTTTTATTTGGTTTTACCCCAAATTAAAGAGAGGATTCCACAAGAGAGATGGTCCTATCAGAAACAGAAAGTTGTTCAGGTATGAACCACTCCACAGCTCTTTCCCATCTTTAATAAATAACAAAGAATTCAATCCTGAAATGGCTGTATGGAATCTGTTGGGGAAAAAAAATATCACTTGCTATGCCTTTGAGAGAAAAAAAATAAAAAGAAAAAAAGAAAAGAAGACTGATTTTCAACAACCAAATACAAGACCCACATTCAGAGATTTAATAAAATATTTTTTAAAAATCTAAGTGTGGAAAATTAGGAGATACAAATTATTGTCCTCAGCCTCCCAAACCTAAGTTGTGAAATTTAAGGACCTATTAAACCTATTAAAATTATGTTAAGGTTTCCAAGAGACAAAAAAATTAAATAGCCTGACTGTACCTTTAAGAACAGCATACAAAAAGAAGCTGTCTTTTCCCATGTTGATCATCACAATTTTACACTTGGGTCCCTTCTACAGCCTTCAGGTGAAACTTCTAACATTACTGCTTATGTTATAGCAACCAATGGAGTCCCTGACATTAAACAATTAGAAAGTCATTAGCCTTTTAAAAAAATCAAACAGTTTCAGTTCCATTCTTAATTTCTGAATGGACACTTACACTGGTCAACGTATATTTTTGTACAAAAATCTCAGTTTTGTAATGAGGTTGTGAAAGAACATTAAGCATTAAAGAGTTACTGAAGCTACAAATTTATTATTATTGTTATTTTTATTATTATTATTAGATGATAGACAAGGAAATGGGTGACTCAGAATGACAAATCTTAAACTACAGTAGGTATCAGAAACCCATGAGTAGAAGCTGAACCATGTATCTATGAATGAAGTGGTCAAATGAGTTCTTACACAATGCTGAGGCAGTCTCGCTAAGGAAACACTCAGCAGACCACCACTCCAAGTTAGAATTATACACTGCCTTTTGACACAGATCTGATAAGGCCATAGAAGCATTTTAGCATATTGAACTTCTCTGCTTTCATAGTCACGGCAAAACAACACAGGAATAAATAAGTATGAACACAGAGTACCTGTAAAGTCATAAAATCTAAAAAATAGCCGAGGATTCGAATGCAGGAATCTGAAGGCTATGACTTTCTTAGATCTAGCACTATTTCTCTGTGTGAAGTGAATTAATGTGTAGGCTTTGATAAAATGATCCAATGGCCTACAGAGTTGTGTCATGACAATGGTCCCCAGTACCTCTGTCCAAGCCAGAGGACATTTGCTGAGCAGTCTTGGGTTCAGGATCTGAGGAACAAATTTCTACCAGCAAACATCATAACTGAATCAGGGATGTTCCCACTTGCTTTGGGAGACTCTGACTTTAAAGTCTCAACATTTTTAGTTGCTTCTTGAATTACAAAAATAGGAATAAAGAAATCACAGCAAAGGTTCTTTTTTTCTATCAAGGACCTGATTTCTGGCTACACCTTTCAGAATATAGCAGAGCAAAGAAAAGACAAAGAGGGGTGAGGCAGGAGTGAATGAGCAGGAGGGGGAACACCCTCTTAGAGGCAAAGGGGAGAGGGAGGGGGTAAGGGATTCATGGAGGAGAGACCAGGAAGGGGGGATAACATTTGAAATATGAATAAATAAAATGATTATTAAATAAAAGAAAAAAACAGAGACAGTGTATATAGTTGAATGTACTTGTCATACATAAAGGTGAGAGAGAGAGAGAGAGAGAGAGAGAGAGAGAGAGAGAGAGAGAGAGAGAGAGAGAGAGAGAGAGATAAAGAGAGAGAGAGAAGATGAGAGAGAAAAAGAGGGTGGAGAGGGAGAGGGGAGGGGAGGGAAGGGGAGTGGAGGAGAGGGGAGGGGAGAGGAGAGGAGAGGACAGGAGAGGATAGGAGATGAGAGCAGAAAGAGCACAAATTGTTTGGATTATATAGGGAAGAGTCTCCGGAGAAAGGGCAGCACAGCCCTGGCTATAAAATTTAGGTTTGAGGGATGCTGGGAGAACCTGGAGGCCAGGTCTGCTTTGGAATGTAAAATATACACCTCAGCCCCTTTTCCTAGGATCCAGAACCAAACAATTATCAGTAAGCAGAAATTACACACATTCACAACATCTGGCTGAATTAGGCATGTCTTGTATATGGACATAACTTAATACTCAGTATTTGTACAGATTATCAGAAGGCCACTATTGCATTCCTGTAATTAAAAACAACACAGATTTTCAGATTCAAGAAAATATGTATGATTGTTTTGTTGGCATGTTTTCCTGTACACTACATTTGTGCTTTGTAGCAGTAAAACCCATTAGAGGGCAGCTGATACCCTGAGAAAAGATTTGTGCTGAGTGGTGAGAACTGAGCCTTAGTCTCTGCAAGAGCATTAAAATTTCTTAATAGCTGAGTTAGCTCTCCAGATCCACATCCTATAGGGATGAATCCTTAAATTGGGGAACTGATTCAGGTACGTCAAAACAAAAGTGTTTAATCTGGGTTAGGGTGTCTAATGGGTATGTTTACTTGTAAAATTAAGAGGGAAAACTAAAGTCTATTTAGTGGCTTATTGGGGGACTCAATGGTACCATGTGCTCTTTTTCTGGAAATTGTCTTATGAAGCAGACATGTGAGAGAATGTATTGCCGCGAACAGACACATGTTGTTTTTCTGGAAGCTGCCTAGTGAAAGGGCATGTGATGTTTGCTGGAGTGCATGCTTGACAGGGCACGTGATGTTTGGAAAGGGTACAAGTATAATCCAATGATTTCTGGCATTGGTTTGCCTTGCCACTCTTTGCTGGTCATTGCTTGCCCTGACTTAGGAAGAAATGCCCCAAAGAAGCTCTGTTATTTTGGCAGCTTCGTACAGCTTTTGTGGACTCAGACCTATTGGTAGAACCTTTAAATTTCTTCCGGATTTGAACTGCTATTGCTGGTTTATGAATGGTGTTTGTGAGTGAATTGAGTTAGTGCTGCTAATTCTTGCAAAGTGAACTGCTGATATCCTGAGAACAAAGATTGGAACTGTCCCAGAGAACTATATCTAAACTGTTTCACATCCCCTTTTGCCTTAGTAGCCTTCCTTTTTATTATCTTGTGTGGGTGGTGGGCTAGAAAGGAGGTTAAGGTGTTTAAGAACCCTTATTAAAGTAGGTTTTCAAAAAAAAAATCTAAGCCTACAGAAAACACAACAATCTCCTCTGCACCCCTAGTCTTTGATGGGTTCCTAGATCATTTAGCTCTAGAATTGCCCTTGAATAAAAGCTATAACTGTGGAAGTAAGAGGACTAGATTTATCATCTATTCTTCTTTACAGGAGTGGAAAGAAAATTCAGATAAATAAAGGGATATGCATACACATTTCAGAGGCTTTTGGGTTTCTATTTTCTCTAATCCAAATTTAGCAGCAGTGAACTAGTCCAATAAATTGCTAAAGAAAGAAGGATTTCCAAGCTAACAGAGAATTCCGGTTTCTCTTCATCCAATATACACCCTTCATCCTAAAACTTAGGGGTGTCTTTAGTTTTTCCTTTAAACATCATATTAATATTTAAAAAGAAAAATATCTACTTTTGGAGACCAAGTTGGGTCATAGAGAATTACCCTTGACAGAAATAAACTTGGGTGAAATATGAACCAGTGCCTGGGCATGAAAGTCAAGACCATTCCTATTAAACTCTTCAGAAAAATTTTATTCTCTGTATCTGGAAAATTTAGTACACACATTTGGGGTAGTATTTCACTACTTCTTTTTGGGGACGGGGGCTTTTACTCTTTATCAAACGTTTTTTTGTCTAAGACTTCTATTTATGTGATACATTAATATTCACCTTATCAATGCCTATGGTTGGATCTTGCCTAATTACATGACAACATCTAAAGTGACAGATTGTCACTTTATCTAGGATAGATAGATAAATGAATTGTACCTAGCATGAATTGGAGTTTTAGAATGGCTCTTTAGTGTTTCAGGTGCTTAGTACACTGTGCAAGCTAATTCCTTGACCAAAGCCATCAGTGACTCCAATCACTTAAATGTTTTTGGCATGTATGGCATGTGGTGTGTTGAAATTGCCTCAGACAGCCACTTCATCCATCTAGTTATTCATCTAAGTAGCACATAGAATTTATTGAGTATCTATTGTAGGTAACTTGCCTGGTGATATTTTATTTTGTAAATTTATTTTTCAATTTGTATCTACTTCATAGAACAGGTGCCTTTGCATTATCATCTCATGATAATGATCTTGTTATTTTACTCTCCAATGTCACCAATACATGAATCCTCCTGTAATGTCTCAATCATCCTGCATACATGTTCTTGTTTCCCAATGTAAGCATTTATGGCTATGTTATAATAAAGCTACATGTATTCTCAATGATGTCATTTGCTACATACATTTTTTAAATTTCTGAATCATGATAAACCTTCAGTTTGAAGTGATAATGTCTAGACTTTGCATATAGTACTTGCAAACTGTTTCATTTCTAGATACCTTTAACAATCATGTCTCTTGAGGGAAAAGTTTCATAGAGTAGCTGTGGAGTTAAATATGTATTATTTTACTATTCTAATTCTCCCTGTGCTTTTATGTGCTGTTCTTGTCATTTTTCTTCATCATCTAAAATAAATGTGATAATGGGAATTATAAACCTAATTTTTATAAATTTATTTAAAAGCAGTTATGAGTATGATCTATACAGATTATTTAAAAAATAAAAACACACACACAAAAGAAACCAAAGTCATTGGGAACCAGTAATACACTTTATGCATTATTATTTTAATTTACTCTTAGCATAAAATTGTTTAAAAAGCTTTAAAAGAAGTTTTCAAAATCTTACCCTAATAATAGCAAGTGACAAGATTATATTTAATATCATATTGTATTTTAAGGATATAATTCTTCCTTTCTACTTTAATATATTCATTAATGTTTTAGGAAATGTTAAAATTTATCAAATCCAAATGTTTCATGTCAACCATTTCTTGTTTTACAGGAACATGAATACTGCCACAGACTTCTGTAGATTCAAGAACATTGGCGATAGCTTTGAAAAATTGAGATGCCTATTTTGTTCAGTTGAAGAAACATCAAAATGTTGAACACTCTTGAATGTAAGCCTGGATAGCAAATGTTAAAATCCCATTGCTTATATGAAGGCTTGACCAGGCAAATGTTTATCAAGGTTTTCTGGTCAACCTCTCAGAAGTGAAAAAAAATACACTGTGTGCCTCAATCACAACAAACAGGTAGGCATTCCTCTGTTGTTATTCATTCCATATGGTCCAGACTTGAAATGAGTCAGAGACTCCCTCCTCTGGGAGAATCAACATTCAGGGAAGTCAATAAGAGAAGAACTGCCAAGGAGTGGAAACTGAGGATGCACCAGCCCAAACCAGTGCTTTTGGATTCTGCTGACTTCGATTGACATTTTGAACAAAAAAAAACAACATGGCTAAATGATCTGTGAAGAAAAGACTGCCAGGCTCTGTGGTGCATATGATACATTGTGATATTTACCCTAGAAGGAGGATTTAAACAAACTTGGAGAAGTCAAAACTCAAATGTTAACACCATGTGACATGCCTCGATAAACATTTACAAGGCCCAGTGCTTATGAACAAAACAGTTAAATCATAGACCCCACATTAAATCATACTTGGTAATATAACATTGTGAAATAGCATGCCTCAAATTCAGAATCAGTGGCATTTGCTTGCACATGGATAACTTTTTCCATTGAACTCTTCTAACTCTTGTGGAAAACACACAGATTTTCAGGCTAATTTTGATATGCCTACAGCGAAAACTAACAAATGTAGAAAAGCACAACAAATATTGTTAGGTCCATTGTGTTCAAGTAAAGCAAGCATCACTATCATTTTCTCCTCTGCCCTGCTTCCAGCTATCCTTCAAAATACTACTAGGAAGATAATCTTAGGAATCAGTAACGATGGGTATAATTCAGGCCATTCTGGTGTTCTGTGTGATTATACAACTCTGGTAAAAACAAAGGATCAGAGATACAAGCAAACAAATTAAAAACTAAAAAAATTAAATTAAAATAAAAAAAAATAATAAAAATGAATAACACAGCAAAACATATACAACACGGTTGGCCAAAGTGAGACTATTGTTTGTTTTTTCCTAGTTAAATTTCAGGTGGCATAGCATAGTAAATACAGTTTCAAAGTCATGATCTCTCTGTATTTGTGTGTGTGCATACGCACATACACACATCTATGTGTGTGCATGCATGTGTGTGTGTGAAGGTTCAGAGTTAGCCAGTAGTGGAACTAATACCCTTCTTAATAGTCCATTATTAAATGCCTGTTGTAAACCTGAAGTACAGCACTCCTCACTAAACTGGTCTCAGCAATTGTCACATTTTGTTTTTACTACATCAGTCTCATGTCAACAATTCCTCCTGCCAGGTCTCTTTTTTTTCCTTTTGCCCTGAGCTATGCTGTCAAGCTATTCATCAAGACATTCTCTAGCATGCTCTGACACAGCCATAGGTAATTTCTTTTAGTTCTGCACCAAACACACACTGAGCTTAAGCCTTAAGCTACCAATCAAATCAGAGGAAGGTCATGGCATCTTTCAGACTACCAACTGTCATTTCTCCTATTCATCAAAATCAAGTCAAACTGCGGGTTTGGAGATGCGTGTAAGATGCACTAAGAAAGAACTGTGAACTGAGGCTCCTGCTGGGGTGGTGTTAGTAAGTGCAAAAGGCTGACCGACTGGTTGTGGAGATCTGAAATATTTATTATAGGTTAGGAGCCACATTATCTTAGGCTATGTTGACCATATAAATAGCCTTTTTTTTGTTTTTTTGTTATTATTATTATTGTCATCATCATCATCATCATCATCATCATCATCATCATCATCATCATCATCATTATTTGCCTAAGAGTGTGTATTGCCTAACATCCTTCTGACTATTAGGTACATTCTTTTGGAATATATTAATAGACATTCACCTTTCAACAATTCAAAAGCTAATTTCCAATATTCATCAGCTTTTGAGGTTTACAGCAAAGGCTTCCCAACAATACTATAGCCTACCTATTTCATATTTCTAACAAGGTGCTAGAAAAGTATCTTGATTTATCTTTGTCCTGTTAACATAAGGTTTATGAAATTGTTGTCTGATTGGAATATGGCATTTGAGGTGAGTGAAATATCAGTTCTAAGACCATGTTCATTCATGGCTTTAAAATAAAATATCCCTTATTCTCTTTGACATGAAAGTTCTGCTTTTTATATTGAACGAATATCTGTCCTAATGGTTCTGGTAGGTTCCAGATTAGAATGAATAGTGAAAGAGACAGTACCTGTGATTATGGTTTGAATATATTAACTGTCTCAAAATCAGAAGAATATGAAGGACTTCATCCCTTTATTTCCCCTAGTGGTCAAGATAGCAGGAAAACCTTCCTGTGTCATTGATGGGTGTTAAAATGGTAACCTCAAAATAGTGACATTGAGGGGCACTTTGAGAATGTATTCTGCTAAAGCAATGGGATTTAATGGCATTTTGTAGACCCATTCTTTCCTTCTGTAAATTGTTGCAATATTTAAATGTTAACATTATACCAGAAATTGGAGAAGAGCTTTGTTTAAAAATACATGAAAGGGAAATTTGTCTATACCTATTCAATTTTTTTTCTAATTTAATTTGAATAAAATACCCAAACACCCTAAATGTGACCAATCAAGGCAAGAAGAGATAGTTTGTAGCATATTCCTGGTGACCTAGTACCTCAGCATTGATATTGGCATAAAAAGTAATAAAATACATAGTATACGTTAATCAACATACTATAATTATGTAACATTGCTCAGGCAATTGTGCTGATCAGCCATGACAGTACTCCTGCCAACCCACCTTAGGTCTCTAAACCATCTCCTAACTTTCATTACATAATTTGCATGCGGAAAATTTACACTGGTCCTTTTAAATTTGCACAGTTGCAGAGATCAAAGATGATAATGGGTGGAAAAGTGTCTGCAACTGTCAAGCAACCTTGGCAGTTAAGACCTTAATTGTGTCTGATATGAGCCTAGTGAATGTGGATGAATTTGAAATTCTCTGGCATTTCCTAACTTCACTGGTTTAAAATTGATTTTTTTTCTCTAAGCCAGAAGACCTAATTTCACACAGGACCCAAATAGGTAGGAAAAATTGGACCTTTTTCTTTTCTCCCATGTTGGCAAGCAGACTATAGCGTGTGTCTCCTAACTCCAAATATATAGAACTATTTATTTTGTTTTATTAATTATTTTATTTCATTTTTGTTTGTTTGAAACAGGATCTCTCTGTGTAGGTGCGGGTATCCTGGAACTAACTATGTAGACCAAGATGACCTCACATATAATACACTCTATTATATATATTATGTTATATTCTGTCATATATAATAAAATACATCATACATAATAAGATATATTATATATAATATTCACACACCTCACAAACATTGAAGAAGAACAAATGAAGTAATAAAAGAATGTCAATTTTTTGCCCTGCTTTCTTGGTTGCCCTTCTCAACTCTGGCACAACGGACATTTTAAAGCTGATGATTTTGTTTCAGGAGGAATCCTGTGCACTTTCATTTAGTGGCATTACTGGCCTCTCTCTTTTTATAATATACCATTCTCTTCCCCTTTCTTCTAAATACTAAAGCAAAAAGTGGCTCTAAACTTTGCTGGAAGTCACCCAGCAAAGTGACTTTGGTAATTTTGGAGACAAAATTTCCTAGGCTTGAAAACAACCTTTCTAAAGTTGAAGCCAGTGTGCTGGAAGAAGAAAGAAAGGGAAAAAAAAAGAAAGCCCAAATTTTCCAAATCATATTATTGAATTACAGGCAAATAAATTAAATTTAAAAGGGCAACTAACTTTGTAATCTTCCACTTCTTATGTGGAGAAAAAGAGGTATCACAGGACTTTCAAAATTAGGGATTAGTGATTCTGTTACAGTAGTCTCAGATTATTGGAGTTTTAAAGACCCCTGCCATTGCCCAGGAAACATTAGAAGTGTAAACATCAACTTTGCCATTGCTTGCAATTCAGATTATAATATGAAAAGGTAAAAGTACATAGTCTTTGTTCTAAGAAAGCTCTACTTTAGAGATTTAGTGTTCCAAACTACCAAAAAGAAATATACATTGGAAAAGAGAAAGCATCTTCAATAAATGATGCTGGTCTAACTGGCAGTCTGTATGCAGAAAAATAAAAATAGATCTATATTTGCCACCTTGCACAAAGCTGAAATTTAAGTGGATCAAGGACCTCAACTTAAAACCAGAAACACTGAATCTAATAGAAGAGAAACTGGGAAAGAACCTTGAACTCATTGGCACAGGGGGGAAATTTCCTAAACAAAACTCCAATGGCTCATGCTCTAAGATCAAGAATTGAAAAATGAGACCTCACAAGACTGTAAAACTTCTGTAAGCTAAAGGACAAACTGTCAGTAGGACAAATCAACAAACTACCAACTGGGAAAAAGATCTTCACTAACCCTACATCTGATAGAGGGCTATTATGCAAAATATATAAAGAACTCAGGAAGCTAACCACCAAAAAAAAAAAAAAAAAAAAAAAAACTATAATAAACCAAACAAAAACAAAAAACCCAACAACAACAACAACAACAACAACAAAAACCAAACCGAAAAACACCCCCCCAAAACAAACAAAAAACCCCAAACAAGCAATCAAAAAAGGGGTATAAGATAAGCAGGGAATTCACAACAGAGGAATCTTGAATGACAGAGAAGCACTTAAAGAAATGTTCAAAGTCATGGCTAAGATCAAAATCTCAGGTAACAGTATATGTTGGCAAGGAGGTGGAAAAGAGGAACACTCCTTCATTGCAGAGGGATTGCAAACTGGCACACCATCTTTTGGTATGGATCAGGTATTGAATGCAGTAGGGTGGAGTCATGGGGAGGACTGGAGCCCTGAGGACCAGCAGAAAGAATAGAAACCGGCAACCTCAGGAGGTAGGGGGTTGGGAGACTCTCCAAAATATACCAGAGACCTAGGAAGTGAGATAGATACCTTGGATAAAATGCCCTATGGGGTGGGGGTGGGACTTGTAGAGTTCACCACCAGCAGAAAGACAGGGTACCCAGTGAGAGATGGGGTTGCCATCCCACAGTCAAAAAACTCTCACCCATAATTGTTCCTGTCTGAAAGAACTTCCATGATATGTGAGCAGAAACCTCTTCTGAAGGTAAATCCTTCAGCTATGTGACAGGGCTGCCACGCTCATTTTCTAGAGAGGAATCAACATTACACTATGCTGTTACACTGCTTAGTCCATACATTTTCTTCTCTTAATTTTCACTTTAGATGGTAGTGGAATTAATCACTATAAAAACTCAAACAAAAGAAACATCTGAAAGTTCTATACTGGACCCAAAAATGAGTTCATAATGGCATGATCCAAGTTCTGAAGACACTGGGATTAGGATGATAGCAGGAAAGGCTTTGCTGTCTGTCCCTCTATGTATTAAAAGACAGCAATTGCTTCTTCCTCAGACATGTAAGAGACTTATTTCTGTAGGTGAAGTCTAATAATTTTCAAGCATGCTTTCTTAGCACCAGGAGCTTCAATGTTTTTTTTTCTATAAAGCCCTCCCTACCCATGGCTGTCATTTATGACAGCTTAACTGAAGTAGCTTGGTTTTTTTCTTTCTCTCCTTCATTTTCTTACTCTATACAGTGGTTGAAATTTACAGCTCGTTCTCTCTGAAGTGTTTTTCTTTTAAACCCTAATGCAATTATCTTCAAGCTTTCATATTACTCTGTTCTCAATTTTGTCTATCCATGAAATAAAATAAAAACAGGGAACTGGATTTCCTGAGTACCATCTGGTGACTGTGGCAGGACTGCCCAAATGGTAACATTGAATTCAATAGTGTACTCCCCAAATCCCATGGAACAGCTATTAGGATAATATTCTAAAGGCTTTGGTTTTTAATACTCATCTAAGGTGTATGAAAAGCCAGCTATTGCTTTCCTCTTGGACGTGCAGGTGAGTTATTTCTGTAGGTGAAGTCAGAATGAATTTGTTTAGAAGTGTGCGGTACAAATATCATTAGTTGTGTTATAATAAATCCCCTCAATTTCAAGACAAAGGAAAACAAAGTTACAGATGCACAGAAGAGAAGCCAGAGGCAGGAGTGTCTGAGTGATCTATGTATATACATAGGATGCCTGCAACAGTCAGCAGAAACCAGGAAGAGTCAAGGAGAGGTGATTCCTGAAATCCTTCAGGTAGAACCAGTTTTGCTGGCTTTTCTTCAGATCTGGGACTTTCTTAAAAATTAAGATATCTTTTTGTTGTTGCTGTTGCTTTAAGACATCAAGATTATAGGAAGTTCATTGTAACAGTACAAGAAAACCAATAGGACTAAGGACTTATCAGAAAAATTATTCTAGTCAACCTATACATTAGCACACCATCCATGAAAGCTAACTTTTCTGTGCATGACAGAGTTTAATTAGGACATAAATACATTTACTATTCTCCTTTAATTCATATCCATTTATTCTCTCTGTGCATATGAAACAAAACAACAGTATAAAAATACAATTATAACTCTTCTCCAGTAGCGTAAGTTACTAAAGGTGTTTTATTCACTTTTAACAAGATATTTATTTTGGAGTAGTCTCCTCCTTCTGCTGTATTAATCCTCAGTTTGCAAATTTTGGTGCCTTTGAGAAGCCTTAGCAGAGATGGTTCAAGTACTGAGGCCAGACCACCAACCTCCAGAGACCCTGATTTAATTGACCCAGATTAATCTTAGACAATATCCCATGCCCTTCTGCTTTTAGAGCTCCCTAGAAATGCAGAAATGTGGCTCAGATTGAAAATTACTGGTACATTTTTTTAGGTGCTTCTCAGTTATTCAATATTCCTCAGTTAAGAATTTTTTGTTTAGTTCTGTACCCCATTTTAATAGGGTTATTTGATTGTCTGGCATCAAACTTCTTTAGTTTTTGTATATATTGGACATTAACCCTCTATGAGATGGAAGATTGGTAAAGATCTTTTCCCAATCTGTTGGTTACCATTTTGCCCTATTGACAGTTTTCTTTGCCTTACAGAAGCTTTGCAATTTTATAAAGTCCCATTTGTTGGTTCTTGATCTTAGAGCATAAGCCATTGGTGTTCTGTTCTGGAAATTTTCCCCTGTGCCCATGTGTTCGAAGCTCTTCCCCACTTTCTCTTCTGTTAGTTTCAATGTATCTGGGTTTATGTGAATGTCTTGATCCACTTGAGTTTTGTACAAAGCAATAAAAATGGATCGAATTGCATTCTTCTACTTGCTGACTGCTAGTTAAACCAGCACCATTGGTTGAAAATGCTGTCTTTTATTCCACTGGATGGCATTAGCTCCTTTGTCAAAGATCAAGTGACCATAAGAGTATGGGTTCATTTCTGGGTCTTCAATTCTGTTCCATTGATCGACCTGCCTCTCTCTGCACCAATACCATACAGTTAAAAAAATAAAAACAAACAAACAAACAAACAAAAACCACTGTTGCTCTGTAACACAGCTTGAGGTCAGGGATGGTCATTCCCCCAGAAGTTCTTTTATTACTGAGAATAGTTTGGGCTATCCTGGGTTTTTTATTATTCCAAATTAATTTGCAGATTACTTTTTCTAACTCTATAAAGAATTTAAAAATTTAAGAATTAAGTTGGAATTTTTATGGAGAATGCATTGAATATGTAGATTGTTTTCAGCAAGATGGCTATTTTTACTACACTTATCCTGCCTATCCATGAGCATTTTTCATCTTTATTCAGAGACCTGAAGTTCTTGTCATACAGATTTTTCCCTTGCTTAGTTAGAGTCACACCAAGGAATTTTGTTTTATTAGTAACTATTATGAGTGGTTTC
Source organism: Micromys minutus (assembly GCF_963924665.1). Lineage (NCBI taxonomy): Eukaryota > Metazoa > Chordata > Mammalia > Rodentia > Muridae > Micromys > Micromys minutus. Next base: position 48,221,092 of record NC_137974.1, read on the forward strand.
ATTTCCCAAGTTTCTTTTTCAGCCTGCTTATCTTTTGAGTGGAGGAAGGCTACTGATCTGTTTGAGTTAATTTTATATCCAGCCACTTTGCTGAAGTTGTTTATGAGCTGTAGGAGTTCTCTGGTGGAATTGTCGGGATCACATAAGTATACTATCATATCATCTGCAAATAGTGATTATTTTGACTTCTTTCTTTTCAATTTGTATCCTTTTGACCTCTTTTTGTTATCCAATTGCTCTGGCTAGGACTTCAAGTACTATATTTAATATGTAGGGTGAGAGTGAGCATCCTTGTCTATGCCCTAATTTTAGTGTGATTGCTTCAACATCCTTAGTAATCAGGAAAATACAAATCAAAACATCCCTAAGATTCCACATCACACCAGTCAGAATGGCTAAGGTCAAACACTCAGATGACATCAGATACTGGCAAAGACGTGGATAAAGAGGAACACTTCTTAATTGTTGGTGGGATTGCAAGCTGGTACAACAATGACTTTATGAAATTCTTAGGCAAATGAATGGAACTAGAAAATATCATTCTGTGTAAGGTAACCCGATCACAAAAGAATACACATGGTATGTACTCACTGATAAGTGGGTATTAGCCCAAAACCTTGGAATACCCAAGATACAATTTGCAGACCATATGAAGCTCAAAAAGAAGGAACACCAATGTGTGGACGCTTCAGCTCTTCTTAGAAAGGGGGACACAGTACTCACAGGAAGAAATACCAAGACAAAGTATGGAGCAGATACTGAATGAAAGGCCATCCAGAGATTGCTCCACTTGGGGATCAATCCCATTTACAGTAACCAAACTCAGTCACCATTGCAGCTGCCAAGAAGTACATGCTGACCGGAGCCTGATATGGCTGTCTCCTGAGAGGCTCTACAAGAGCCTAACAAATGCAGATGCAGATGCATGCAGCCAACCATTGGACTGAAACAGTTCCACAATGGAGGAGTTAGAGAAAGGACTTAAGGAACTGAAGGGGTTTGTAACCCATAGGAAGAATAAAAATAATAAACAAAACCCCCAGAGCTCAAAGGAACTAAAGCACCAACCAAAGAGCACACATGAGGGGACCCATGGCTCCAGCCACATATATAGCATAGGATAGCCTTATTGGACATCAATAGAATGAGAGGTCCTAGGTCCTGGAAGGCTAGATGCCCCAGAGTAGGAGAATGCCAGGGCAGGGAGCCAGGAGTGGGTAGGTGGGTGTAGGAGCCCCCTCATAGAAGCTGGAGGAGGGTAGAATGTTATGGGGGTTTCTGGAGTGGAAAGGGGGAAATGAGATAACATTTGAAATGTAAATAAATAAAATATCTAACAAAAACTATGGCTACAGAGTACAACTTTACAGAATGCATAACATGAAGTAGTTTGTATAGGCATTATAAAACAAATAGAATCTGAAAGTCAGCTCTAAACTTGTGATTTTTGTCCTATAAATGTATGCAATATTTTGCCATATTTAATTACAGTGGAAATTGAGAAAATCTGCCAATAATCATACGTGATTTAGGACAGAACCAGAGCAGATTCTTAGTGATCCAGTACAGAGGAGTACAATGATGTGTGGTAGACAGAGTTGTTCAGCTGAAGGGATCTAAGTAAGAAAGTTAGAGTTAAAGGGCAAAATAAAAGTATGAGTTACCCTTCTGTCCAGTTAGGCCAATTGGTAGAATAAAAGATTAACCAGGAAGAGGAAAATTGGTTAATTTAACCATATGTGCCTGTAAGAAGTATATTGTTTTTCTACAATTTTGTCATGAATTTAAAATCAATTATTTTTTCTAAAACAATGAGATACCTTTGAGTACAGAGAAGAAAATACAAGAAAACACAAGAAAATTTGTGAAGCCTAAATTCACTTTGTTGTTTATATTTCTATTTCATTTTTAACATAATTTAAGCAAAGTATACCTTTTTAATTGAGATGAAAGGAAATTATTCAAGTCAACAACATTTTAATATTTTAATAACAGCAAATTTTTACATTGATATAGGATAAAATAGTTTTTATGACTAAAATCATACATCCTTAAAGATTTTATGCTCCAGAAAGACTAATACAAAAAATTTTTAATTGTGTATATTCACAACCACTATGATGTAAATTCTAAAATATTTAAATAAAAAAATGTGAAGAACAAAATAAGTAAAAACATACTCCATGTTAAGGAATGAGAGGAATCAAATTATCAATATGTCCATTTGTCTCAACTTTCCTGTCAACTTTATGGACTCTCAACATTCTAGTAAGTCAATTAAAAAAAAAAAAAAAAAAAAAAAAAAAAACTGTTCTTCATGTTATATGGGAGAGAGAAGGAAATTCCACAATAAGTAATATAACATTAAATTAAAAAACCAATGTTTTTTTACAATACTGCACTAACACAGTGTGTGGTATTTAAAATATATATATAACAATGGGACAGAGTGAAGAAGAAATGCATAAACCCACGAAGTATATTTAATAATCTTTGACAAATAAACAAGGTACCTCAATAAGAAATCTCATATATGTTAGTTGAGGATGCTTGCAATTACCACTGGACTGAACACGGGGACCCCAATGAAGGTGCTAGAGAAAGGAGTGAAGAAGCTGAAAGGGTCTGCAACCCCATGGAAAGAACAACATTATCAATCAACTAGATCCACTGCAGCTCAAAGGTATAAAAACACTACACATGGAGAGGCCAATGGTTCCAGTTGCATATGTAGCAAAGAATAGCATTGTTTGGCATCAGTAGGAGAAGAGGCCTTTGGTCCAGTGAATGCTCATTTTCCCAGGGTAGGGGAATGCCAAGGTACTGAGGTGAAAAGGGTGTTTGGGAGAGGGAGCCTCTTCTTGGAGACAAATGGAGGGGGAAGGGGGACTGGAGTCGGGGGAGGGATAACATTTTAAATGTAAATACAGAGAAAGTCCAATAAAAAAAAAATTGCCGAATACCTGTAAAACTTATATACAGGCTAGAGCAAAAAATAAAAAAAAATATGGGTCAAAAACTTACATGTAATTTCAACTCCACAAATCTGGATAGTAACAAGTAAAGAATATAGGTGATCTAAAAATTGTCTATCAGTTTTGACTTATGACAGTAAAGGCATTATTCATGAAAGATATAATAGACAATCTCCTCTCTGGGAAATGGGAGATAACTCAGTGAGCAGGAGAGTTTGCTGTCCAGGAAGACATGAGAATTTAAGTTGTAATGCTCAGTCAGGCCTGGCCACATCTACCTGTAACTGTGTGTACAAGGTGTATGTGTTGGTGTGGTTGTTGTTTGTGGTATGGAGACAATTCAGTGCCCACCCAGGATGATCAAATTGCCTAGAATTCAGTGAGAAATCCTATTTTAAGAGAATAAAACAGAATCATAAAGTAAGACACCTGATATCATCCCTCAAGCCCAAACACAGACACTCAACACACAAGCATTTGTAAGCATTTCTCTCTGTAAGATAGTATCATGGGAATGTAAAGGAAGGTCAAAGATTGGGAGTGAAATATTCACCAAAATTCTGATAAAAGATTTTCATTTTAAATACACAAAAACTCTTGAAACTCAGACACAAGGAAAAAAAAAACATAATTTTGAAATGGTCTAATTATCTTAAGAGTTCAAAACAAGTAATTTATCAGAAAAGATCCATATATTGGAAATAAACATTAGAGAATATCCCCTTTTAGTTTCTTAGCAAAGCATAAATTAAAACAAGATATTGCTAAACACCAGTTAGTTAACTCAGACTCCAGACTATACAATCTATCAAAAGTTTGCTAGCATTTGATATAAGAGGTACCTGTACTCCTTGTTGGTAGGAATACAGAACAGTGGTCTGTTTACAAGTCAGTATGATAGTTTCTTACAAATCTAACATCTGTTTACCATGCTTAATTAAGTTTGGAATTTACTGAAAGGAGTCAAAAACATACAGCTAAACAAAAATGTTTATCCAGATATTTATTACGGTGGCATTTATAGTTTACTAAACTTGGAAACAATGAAGGTTTTTTTAGATGAATGGATAAATACTATATGGGAACCCAGACATTGTACTATTGTTCATTACTAAAAGGTAATGGGCTATCAAGCCATGAAAAGACACAGAGGTGTTCACATTAATGCGAAATATGATTCATTATATGGTTCAAGCTATAGGGCACTGTAGAAATAGAAAAAAAACCTATAGTACAGTAAGAGGAATGGCCGCCTAGGATTAGTGAGGGCTAAGTGGGTGGAGCTTGGAGAGTTCCAGGATAGCAGAGAATGTTGCTATAACAGTGAAAGTTTATTATATATCTGTTTAAATAGGTATGACAGAACCCTAGTGTGATTCCTAAATTCTGGGTGAAAATGTATTGACACTAGTTTAGAATCGTAACAAAGGTGTCACTGATGAAGACTGCTAAAACTTTAAGATAAATACATGTATTTATGAGCATGTAGTACATGGTAGATCTCTGATGTTTCATTTTACTGTGAACCTAACAGTGCTCTGAAACAGGGTCTTTTTCTTCAATTGTGGGTTCTTTTCTTACTCTCCCAGTTGCTCTCTTTCCCCACTTTCCCCTGAGCCCATGACTGAGTTACCTTAATGCTACTTTTATGTGCACGGGCAAAGATTTATCTACTAGAAAATGAGTGGTCTTATAGGGACCAATTCACTGAAGAATTTTTGTTTTCGCCCCCTCAGCAATCATAAATTGCCAATAGCATTTTAAGAGAGAAATGGGATTTTATGAGTTCCTGTTCTGTCCAGGAGAATAGAGGGCTCAGTTATAATTACATTTTATTCAATGATGAGTAAAATGAATACTATATTTTAAATATCATATCCTGTAATCATTTTGTTAGCTAACCTTTCAAATCTCAAAGTTGAAAGTTTTGAATTATTAAGATAAAGTACACTGCTATACATTTTTCTTATACAGTTTATGAAAGAACAGAACATAGGATAATTTTACTCACACATTAAAAAAAAACATTACTATGAAATTATAGTCTAAAATATCAACTAAAAACCTAAAACACCTAAGTGGTTTAACAGAATAGTTCGGCACTAAATCAGATGCTCTTACAGTTTTGTCAATTTGGGAAGAAAGGTTGGAACCCTCACTTGTCTAGACAGCTCATCAGTAGTACTTGAGTATGCATTGTACTGTCTTGAAATATTACCTTCCTGTTAAAAATGACACAAAATTAATGTGAAGAACTCAGAGGGTAAATACATTGCAAACAAGAAAAGAGGGACTAAAAGCTACCTAAAAACTAATTTAAAAGTCTCCATCAAAAACATTCCCAAACTGCAAATGCATTATATTGAGTCAACCTGAGATTTTAGAGGGTGCATTTATTAAGAACACCTATAGTGAAGGAAGATGTTTTCATCACATTCATGTTGTTCATACTTCTCTACTAAAAAGAGATTTTTCAAGGCCGTACAGGAAAATTTATCCTCATGAGTAGCACATCAGTATTCTAGTTCTAAGGTATGCAGAAGGTAAAACCAAACTAAAGGCACATGTACCAGGTTACTTTAATAGGTCTGTACTGGCTGCTTTTGTGTGTCAACTTGATGCAAGCTGGAGTTAACACAGAGAAAGGATCCTCCCTTGAGGAAATGTCTCCATGAGATCAAACTGTAAAGCATTTTCTCAATTAGTGATCAAGGGTGACTAAGGGCCCCTTGTGGGTAGTGCTATCCCTGGGCTCATAGTCCTGGGTCTGACAAATACACAGGTGGATGCTCACAATCAGCCATTTGGACTGAGCACTGAGTAGTTAGAGAAAAGACTGAATGAGCTGAAGGGGTTTGCAACCCATAGGAAGAACAACACTATCAACCAACTAGATCCCCCTCCCCAAAGCTCAAAGGGAATAAACCACCAACCAAAGAGTACACATGGAGGGTCCCATAGCCCCAGTCACATATGTAGCAGAGGATGGCATTGTCAGACATCAATGGGAGGAGAGGCCCTTGGTCCTGTGAAGGCTAGATGCCCCAGTGTTGGGCAATGCCAGGGTGGGAAGAAGGGAGTGGATGGGTAGGGAGATGGGGAAACAGCCTCACAGAAGCAGAGGGAGGGAGAATGTTATAGGGGGATTCTGGAGGGGAAACAGGGAAAGGGGATAACATTTGAAATGTAAATAAATGAAATATTCAATTTTAAAAAAGAAAACAAAAAAAAAAAAAAAAAAAAAAAGAGAGAGCATGTTTAACAAGCAGGGGAAGCATTCCAGAAAGCAGTATCCTTCCAGGACCTCTGCCTCCAAGTTACTGCCCTGTGTGAGTTCCTGTCATGACTTCCTTCAACAATAAACAGCATAATATGGAAATGTAAGGTGAACAAATTTTTTTTCTTAATTTTCTTTTTGTTCACAGTGTTTTTCCACAGCTAGAAACTCTAAGATAGCAAGAAAGATGCTAAAGACTGTTTCTAACTAACCAATTTGGTTTAGTGATTTGTACTCACTTATGGAAAACAGCTGAATCTTAAATGATAAAGGATACAAAAATAACAAAAAAGGATCTGGAGTCATTGGTTACATTAGGATAAGGTTTGGCAGCTAGAATACTTATGTGTTCATATCATATAATTTTGGTCTGGCAGCTGCTCTGTTTCTTAAAACAAGAGCACAGGTTGTGATGACCATCAGTTCTTAGCAATGCATGTTCTTAATTCTTTCTCTTCACCCTCTGGTCATCTCCCTGTTTTCGTTGCTTTGCGAAGCTCTGTGGTAGAGCATCACACCTAATGTACAAGTAATAGAAAGTAATTGTTCCATCTTTCATACGAAATTGTTGTGGATACTTTTGCTTCCCACAGATGAAGCAAATAGAGCTTGGAGAATAAGCTCAGAGCACGTGCAAGAGTTAAAAACGATAGAATAACAGCACAAACATAAGTTAAAACAAGGACAAGAAAATGATAAGACAGTATTAAATCTAAATCCATAGAAATGTTCTGTAAGTGAAAGTCTGACGATGAGAAGGGCTTATGTCAACATAACTTGCTACCAAAGACACCTCAAAATTGGCTTCACAAATATAAGTGGGGTAGGGTTGTGGGAGCAGTGGAGTGAAGGCAATCAAACTGCTGAGATTGGTTAGGAGACAGACTTCTGCCAAACTCTTAATTCTGGGGCAGCTGTGTTATTGAAATAATATATACCATGATTAAAAACAACTAATGCCTGCCTCTGGTTTGTAAATGAAAGCAGCATCATTCTTATTGTACTTTTCCAGTAGCCTGAGATTTTGTGTTGTACCTGTTATTTAATAAGTCCTTGTTGAACCAATTATTAAACCACGTGACCTATCTTGCCTGAGCCTCAGTTTCCTCATTTATAAATTGAAGAACATAGAGTTGTTATTATATAAGTGTATGGACATATTCTTAAAATAATGAAGGCAAATGGGGTTCAATGGGTAAAGACTTGCTTTGCAGCCATGAGAACCTGCGTTTAAATTTCTATAGTCCATGGAAAGCAAGGCATGGTAGTATACAGCTGTAGTTTCAATGCTCTTATCATTCTTAGGAGACAGAGAGAAGAGCAGTCCTGTAATCTTATGGCAAGCTAACACCATAGATATAGTAGTCAACATCAGGAAGACCCTGTCCCAATGAATGTGGATTGTGAGGACCAACATCCAAAATTGCCCCCATATGAATACTAATGGTATATGTATATATATATATATATATATATATATATGTATATATATATATATATACATATATATATATATATACATATATATATATACATATATGACCATACTCATACATAAGATGTGTGTTTTCATACACACAGACACACACCCACACACATACACACACACACACACAAATCACAAACCAAAAACACGGGGCAGGGCAAAGAATTTGCCAGGCCTATAATTCCCTTTTCACAAGATCCTATTGAAGGGTGTCATGGATCACAAAACCACTAGGCTCACACTGATAATTTAGTGAGACTTTGCCTTAATAATAAAAAACAAGGATCTAAAGATGACTCAGTGGTTAAGAATGCACACTACAATCACAGAGGAATTGAGTTCAATCTACAACACTCACATTAGGCAGCTCACAACATATTATAACTTCTGCTTCAGAACATTATATGTATCTGACCTCCATGGGCACTATACTCATGTGTGCACAGAGACATGTACATACATTTAATTAAAAATAAAAATAAATCTTAAAAACAATAAAAATTTTAAAAGATAACCAAGAGTATAGCTTATTTTAGTGAGAAAGTACTTACTCAAGTTTCAATAATAGTACTGAAAAATAAAAAAGATAAGAAAACAATGATATACAAAGAAATGAATTAGAAATGCCAAAAAAATACTGTATATTGATCTAAAAAACCTCCACTGCTGACAATAGGCATTGCATAATGCTTAAATAAATAGGAGCAACTTATCCTAGGAAGTCGACATTAGTCAAATATTACAGTTTTCTCCAAATATTTTATTTTATTTTACTAATTTTTATTATTCCTTACCATTTTATTTTTTAAAAAAGAGGAATACATTTACAGATTTTTAAAGGCATTTTGGCATAACATTATATGAAAACCTTTGTCAGTACTTAATTCTTTTAGAGGTCTGATAGCATGCATAGAAATCCCACTAGTAACCATAAGCATGAAGTACATGTAGGACGGAACATAACATGGAAAAAAATTCTTGTTGGGTATAGATTAAGCATAATGATCCATGAATAGCAAAAATTGCCACGAGGCTATTATCTTAGCTCTTGGATTATTAATGATTTGAGGTCCAGATGTAGCACACTCTGACAGGATGCTATACATTTTTTCCCCAAAAAGGACTGAGGCGTTTTCTCTTATTTTTTTTCTTTTTCTTTCTTTCTTTTTTTTTTTTTTTTTGGCCTTTTTCTTGAGCTTCATGTAGTCTGTGAGTTGTTTCTGGGGTGTTCAGAGATTTCTGGGTTTAGTATCCAATTATCAGTGACTGCATATTATGTCTGATCTGTTGTGACTGGGTTAGCTCACTCAGGATGATCTCACTCTAGATGTATCCATTTTCTCAAGAATTTCATAAAGTCATTTTTTCTGATAGCTGAGTAGTACTCCATTGTGTAAAAATACCATAATTTTTGTATCCATTCATCTACTGAAGGATATCTTGGTTTTTTTCAGCTTCTGGCTATTATAAATAGGGCTCCTATGTACATTACGGTACAAGTGTCTTTGCTGTATGTTGGTGCATCTCTGGGGTATATGCCAAGAAGTGGAATAACTGGGTATTCTGGTAGTACTATGTTCAGTTTTCTGAGGAATCACCATACTGATTTCCAGAGTGGTTGTACCAGTTTACAACCCCACCAAGAGTGGAGAAGTGTTCCTCTTTCTCCGCATCCTAGCCAACATCCGCTGTCATCTGAATTTTTGATCTTAGCCATTCTGACTGGTGTGAGGTCGACATTCAGGGTTGTTTTGATTTGCATTTCCCTGATGATTAAGGATGTCCAGCACTTCCTTAGATGCTTCTCAGCCATTCAATTTTCCTCAATTGAGAACATTTTATTTAGTTCTGTTCCCCATTTTTAATAGGGTTGTTTGATTCTCTGGTGTTTAACTTCTTGAGTTCTTTGTATTCCTTGGATATTAGGTATACAATCAGATGTGGGATTGGTTGGTAAAGATTTTTTTCCCAATCTGTTGGGTGTCATTTTGTTTTCTTAACAGTGTTCTTATCCTTACAGAAGCTTTGCAAACATATTATGTCCCATTTTTCAATCTTTGACCTTAGAGCATAAGCCATTCGTGTTCTATTCAGGAAATTTTCTCCTGTGTCTATGTGTTTTAAGGTTTTCCCTACTTTCTTTTCTAATAGTTTCAGTGTACCTGGTTTAATGTGGAGGTCTTTGATCCATTTGCACTTGAGCTTTGTACAAGTGTCTATTTTCATTCTTCTGCATTCTGAGTGCCAGTTGAACCAACACCATTTGTTGAAGAGGCTGTCCTTTTTCCATTGAATTATTACAGCCACTTTGACAAAAATAAAGTTACCATATATGTGAGGGTTCATTTCTGGATCTTCTATTCTATCCCATTGATCCATGTGCCTATCTCTGTACCAGCACCATGCAGTTTTTAGCACAATTGCCTTGTAGTATAGCTTGAGGTCAGGAATGGTGATTTCCACAGATGTTTTCTTGTTGTTGAGGATGGATTTTGGTATTCTAGGTTTTTTGTTATTCCCGATGAAATTGCACATTGCTCTTTCCAACTCAATGAAAAAACTGTGTTGGAATTTTGATGGGGATTGCATTGAATCTGTAGATTGCTTTTGTTAAGATGGCCAGTTTGAAAATGTTGATCCTTCATATCCATGAGCATGGGAGAACTTTCCATTTTCTGAGATCTTCTTGAATACTTTTGCATAAATTTTTACAAGGTAGTTTGATCTGAAGTTCTCTTTTCTTGTAGGATCTTTTTGTGATTTAGGAACAAGGGTTATTGAGGACTCAAAAGATGAGTTATTTAGTGTTATATCTAACTCTATTTTATGGAATAATTTGGAGAGTATTGGTATTAGGTCGTCAATAAATATCTGATAGAATTCTGCACTTAACCCATCAGGACCTGGGAATTTTTTGTTGTTGTGAAGCTTTTGATTACTTCTTCTATTTCTTTAGGTGTTATGGGATTATTTATCTGGTTTACCTGTTCCTGTTTTAACTTTTGTATCTGGTATCCAGTACAAAACTAAATTTACACAATATCTGACCATAGGTCAATCACTACAACAAAATATAGGTAGAAAACCCAAATCAAGGAGGGAAACTACATCCTAGCAAAAACAAGAAAATACCCAAGCAAGAAAACCAAAAGAAGTAAGACACACAGGCATAATTCTACCTCTATAAACAAAAATAGCAGAAAACTGCAACCACTATTCCTTAATATCTGTTAACATGAATGGACTCAATTCCCCAATAAAAAGACATAGGCTATCAGACTTGATACATAAACAGAGTCCAGTAGTTTGATGTACATAGGAAACTCATCTCAGAGAGAAAGACAGACACTTTCTCAGAGTAAAAGTTGGAAAAAAACTTCCAAGCAAAGGACGCCAAGAAACAAACTGGAGTAGCCATCCTAATATCGAATAAATTAAATTTTCAACCAAAAGTTATCATAAAAGATAAGCAAAGACACTTTTTATTCATTAAAGGGGAAATTTATCAGGAGGAACTTTCAATCCTTAATATATATGCTACAAATACAAGAGCACCCATATTCATGAAAGAAACCCTACTAAAGCTCAAAAAGTATATTGTACCCCACACAATAATAGTGGGAGACCTCAACTCCCCACTCTTATCAATAGACAGATCATGGAAGCAGAAACTGAACAAGGACACTGTGAAACTATCAGAGATAATGAACCAATTGGAATTAATCGACATCTACAGAATATTTCATCATAATACAAAAGTATACAACATCTTCTCAGCACCTCATGGCACCTTTTCTAAAACTGACCATATATAATCAGTCACAAAACAAGCCTCAATAGATATAAGAAGATTGAAATACTCCCATGCATCCTTTCAGATCACCATGGACTAAGGCTGGTCATTAATAACAACAAAGACAACAAAAAGCCTATATACACATGGAAACTAAACAATGTTCTATTAAAGGATAGCAGGGTCAAAGAAGAAATAAAGAAAGAAATTAAGGATTTTCTAGAAGTTAATGAAAATGAAAACACAATGTACCCAAACCTATAGGATGCAATGAAAGCTGTACTGAGATGAAAACTCATAGCTCTGAATGCTTCCAAAAAGAAACTGGAGAGAACATCCATTAGCTCTAGAACCAAAGGAAGCAGACACACCCAAGAGGAGTAGACAGCAAGAAATAATCAAACCCAGAGCAGAAATTGACCAAATAGAAACAAAAAGAACCATTTAAAAAATCAACAAAAACAAAGAGCTGGTTCTTTGAGAAAATTAACAAGCTTGATAATCCCTTAGAGGAACAAACTAACTAGAGGGCAAAGAGAAGGTATCCAATTAACAATATCAGAAAGGAAAGTGGAGACATAACAACTGAAATTGAGGAAATTGGAGAAATCATCAGATCCTACTACAAAAGCCCATACTCAACAAAGCTGAAAAATCTGGAGGAAAGGGATGAATTTCTTCAAATATTTTAAATGAGTATTTTAAAGGTGATGGCTCTAACAGTGTTTGAAAGGAACAATGTAGGATACAGTTGTCTCCATGTAAGGACGATTCTACCAGCATTAGAACACTCAAAAGCATTGGGACTAGAAAGGTATGGCATACACTAAAGAATTCATAGTTCATCACATACACCGCAAGCCCAGGAATGTGTTTTAAGTTTGTGTTTAATATAGTTCACTTGGCTGAAGGATAATATGCTAGTTCTAAAGCTTCACCTACCACAACCCCATGGCTTCCCACAATTGTATTATTATTGATAAAAGTGTCTATTCACAGGAGCTCTGATGGCAGAAAGATATTGCATTGATTGGGGCAGGATTTTTAATCATAAAGGTAATGCCCAGACACAAGTTATGAATTATAAGTAGTTAGACTAAAACTTTTAAAATCCTAATGAATTATAAAAATCTTAAATATGAATAGTGTATACATGACTCTGAAAGACAGACAGAGTGAGTGGATATTTTAAAGAAGAGAGGGGACCATGGGAGCTAAAAAGGAGCTCTTAAAGAAGTACAAAAAAGTTCTTTGGACCATGGGAGCTAAAAAGGAACTCTTAAAGAAGTACAAAAGCTTTTTTTTAAAAGACAATAATATGCATGTGGTATGAAAGTGAAAGGGGGAAGGGAACAAGTGAGAGGAGGCAGAATTCAGGAGAGAAGGATGAAAGGCAGTGAAATCCACACATGAAAATGCTTTCACGAAGTCCACTACTTAGTATCCTGATTTAATAACCGATCACTATAATTAAAAATTTACTAAAATTGTATAGCAATCAAGCTTTTTTTTTAGTAAAAACAAGACTTCAGAGAATAAATATTTGTTTCTCTTCACTAAAAAACAGAAGACCAGAATTTAAGCAATAATTCATATTTTCTACATATCCCACCTTCTTAAAATATTTACATAGAAAACTACATAAAACTCTATATAGAAAACAGATACATCAGCAGTATGCATTTACGTGTACAATTAATCCATGTAAAAAATAAACCAACATTTGAAGATGGTTCTGCAGAGCCATTCTTAATTCATTTATTTTTATGTTGGCACATGTGTGTATTTACTGCCATAGTCCAAAAACAACTTTCAGAGATTTTGTGAACTTCAAAATTATTTGGAATCCTTCTTCTGTGCTGGGCACACAAAAAAGTGAAGTTTTTAGAAGGAAAAAAAAAAAAAAAAAAAAAAAACAAAACCAAAAGTTGGTTACAAAATGATAGAGGAAAAAGTTCCTCTCATTTAAATGACTGCTATTTTCTAAGTGGACACATATCAAATTCTACATAAGGCAAAAACACTCCTTGAGGAGCTGAGAAATTCAGAGATTCTGGACCATGTGTATGTTACTACATACTTGTTTCTCTTGCTTTTAAGCAACCAATCTTAGGGAAGAACAAACCCGAATGCTTTTACAGTCATATCTCTGTCTTTGTGTACACACACAAAATGCAAAGGGTGGATACCCAAGGGGGAGAAGGCTTCTGGGGACAGTGCAATTATAACTCAAGGGTTACCCAGAAGACCATGGATAATGTGAAAAGAAATTGGAAAAGCAAAAATGTTGAGGTTCCCTTGGTGTGGATGAGCTTTCATTTGGCATTGTCAGTTCCTGAGCCAAGAGATAAATTTAACTATACCCTTCCAAAATATTTATTACTACCAATTATACATATAAACTAGAATAGTCAAGAAAACATGCCCAGAATATTTGTAAATTTTCTCAATTTGAGATACTGTATTTCTACTAGTAATAATGAAATGTTGTGCCAATAGTTTTTTTCCTAAAGTCAAAATGTAGCAGAGTCTGCAGGGACTACCTTCTAGATTTCTATTTTCTAATTCACAGGATACATTTAATGGTTCTTTTAATATAGATGAAAATTACCCACAGGGACCTTATGCCTTGTGTCTTATGCCTTCTACACCTCCCTTTACCACTAAAACAAATATCCGAAGGCATCATTCTTTATTACTTTCTCTCCCTCCCTCTCTGAGTGAAAGTTTATTATCTAACTGCAGTTATAGCGAATCATCCAGGATGTGGAGATATTAAAGTTTAGAAAGTGTGTCTAGAAAGTCACTTGGGTTGTGAAACAGCAGGAAGAAAGTTGGGCAGTGTTATGATCACAGCCTCTTAGACCTACGCTAAGGGGAATCTCCAGAGGGCCCTGGGGAACAATCAGACTTCCCCTGATGTTTGTCATGCCAGGTCTCAGTTTTTATTTCATGATAATACATGAGCCTTGTTCCATTTATGAAAGTCTGTGCTTGACCTCAGCTGGTAGCATGTTCAGCCTTGAATGGATTTATGGGAGAATCTCTGCTACTGAACAAAACCCACACCTCCAATGATACAGTTCTGTGTCTGATTGGATCACATGTAACATTTTTAAAGCTACATTTGGGTGTCATTTGATCGTTTCTGACATTGTAAACAACAATAGCAATTCCTCACAGGTCTGGTGGCTGAGAAGTCTAAGATCAAGGTCTAGATGGCTCTGTTTTGGGTGGCACTTTCTGGTGCATATTTCCTTCAAATGAAAGGCACAAGAGATGTCCCCAAGCCTCTGGTGTAAAATCATTAATCTTTATGAATACTCCATACTCACCACCTAAATCCATTCCAAATATCTTAATTGTGTAGTCTCTGTTTGCACACATTTTAAAGGGATGAAAGATGTTTATTTCAAGGCTTTGTTAAAAACTGTGGTCTGCTTCACAGAAACAAGTTGAGGGGGAGGAGGGAGGGAAGTAGAGGGGGGATGTAAATACAGAGAATATCAATAAAAAAGGTGTGGTCTAAATGTCATTGTCCTTCTAAATTTATTTATGGAAGTCTTCCTTCTACAGGATGATGCTATTAGGAGTTAAGACAATAGTAACATATTCAATGTTTGTTACATCCTTTCTCTGACTTCCAAATTTCTGGTTCAGGGTAACCTGCATCTACCTAGCCTTCTCTACACTGCAGGTAGTAGAAATTTCCTTTGTTATAAAAATGCTTTGTTCTGCCACCACTGAAAGGGGAGGGAAAATCATTAAGATTGGCCATTCATTAAGATGTCAGTTTTTGTAAGACAGTCTTTGTAGCATCGTAATTGGCAAAACTGAGAAATTGATGTGAGACAGAGTATAACCCTGTTACACTCCAGGGCTGTCACCAAAAGCCTGGATTGACATCTGAATTTAAGTGACATTGTTTTCTTTCTCTGAGGCTGCCTTTCCATTGTGTCTCTAACTGCAAATGAAAATGGCTCCCCAAGGGAAGCCTTTGGGATCACAAATGCATAAACATCTGGGACTCAAATCTCTTTCAATTACATTAATTATATTCTATGTGCAAGGGAAAGTTTTGAATCTAAAACAATGTTCAAGTAATCTCCAGGTGAGAGAGGAAGGGAGGAAGAGAGGGAGAAGAGTGTGAAAGGGAGATTGATTTTAATTTCCTTCTGACCTCAAATGCCCTTTAAGCCACCAGAGGAGAAATTTCTGCATGTCTGATGCAATGAAATTGTGATTAGACCTATGGAGGGAAGCGTGTCCTTGAGCTACATGTTGAGAGTAGCTGATAAATCAAATGGTTATGATTCTTGCTTTGGTACATGAAGCAAGTTCTAGGCTGCCAGATGATTTATAGGGAGGCAGTTGTCATGTTTTTCTATCTAATTGGAATTGTCAACCTGTATCCATCCTCAGACCAAGTTCAACTCTGTTGATACTTCCTATGAAATGTTACATTTTATTCATCTAAATATGCCTAAAACTACCCACGTGCTCTTCTCTAGCTCACACTACCCAGGTCTTTGGAAACCCTGTGGTGTCACTTCAAGAATGATTTATTAGAGCAAGCCTAGTCCAGTGGTCTTCCTTATTTCCTTATCATCAGAGAGAAGGAGAGAAGAGCCTGCTTTTGACCTGGCTTCTGAGGATTGAGATCATGTTTTCCTTGCTTGCATAGCAAGCACTGTTACTTATTAACCATCTCCCAGCACACATTCAGCCTTTTTCTGTCACTATGACCCTTGCTGGGACCAGCACATATAACTGACCCCCGTGTTGTTGCTTTTACCTCAGTCTGTGTTCCTGTCTGCAGCAGCCTTCTTGTTCAGTTAGGAAATACTTGCACTGCTAAGGGTTCTGTTAATGTCTTCTCCATTGCTGATTCTTTGTTTTCTCAGACCCACAGTCTCAGAAACCCTCTCTAGGTTTGTTAGTATGAGGATGTACCTTTGCATTTATGCGAGAATATGTGTATTACAAATAAATGATTATTTCAGCTTGTAAAATATAACAGTTTCTACTGTTTTTGTAAAATACTTGAGAAAATTTTGTGAATTCCTGTCTTCAAGAAGTAAGTTTAACAATGGCATATTAACTATATTCTACTTTATTTCTAGTGACAACTGTCAATCATCAAGGTAGATGACTTAAAACACCATGGATGTCAAAGCATTGTTAGACACCAAGCCCCTTACCAGCTCCATTATTTTATGCATATATGATATAGATGTATATAATATACATGCATATCACGCATACGTGTTCGTGTGCGTGCGTGTGTGCGTGTGTGTGTGTGTGTGTGTGTGCGTGTGTGTGTGTGTGTGTGCGTGTGTGTGTGTGTGTGTGTGTGTGTGTGTAGGCCTGAAAATGACATCATGTGTTATCCTCCGTTGTTTACCATTTTACTTTTTGAGATAGAGTATGTCCCCAAACCTTGGCCTTACTGTGTCAGCAGGACTGTCAGGCCCCGTGGGCTCCTAGGCTCCTCTGTCTCTGAGCTCCTCCAGCACTGGGATTTTGCATACGTACTACCATCTCACGTTTTTATGAGGATGATGGAGCTCAAAGTTTGCATTTTCATGCTTACTTGCCCAACAAACACTGTATCTACTGAGCATCTCCCTAGACTTTGTCTCTTGCCCCTTAGACCTGAATCAGCTCCCCTAGTTACCTCTATATATAATATTTACAATAATGTTAGAAAGGCCAGAGACTGCAGAGGGATTGAAACTTATAGTTCAGACACACAAAAAACGCTACTTGTATGCATCAGCTGCAACAAAGCTCCTTCCTTATTTAAAAACCAGGGCACAGCTTTGCTATAACAGCCGCAAGCTGACAGACCTAGGAGACTGCACATTCTTACTGTGTCAATCCATCTAAGGCACTAAGAACCACCTTAAAGAAAAAAAAAAGATTTACGGGTAAAATATGCCTCTGAGATATTTTGATATGAAACATATTTCTAAGTTTATATGAATTCTGTTTTGTAATACTCCTTAGTTGTTTCTTAGAGCGTAAAGAAAATCCTCATAAAAGACACATAACAGTGAATTTTTATGTACTTAATCTGAAACTACAAATCCTTTGTGTTTTAACAGAGTATCTGAACAGAGTACCAAACTATTTTCAATATGCTCATGTTTACTGACCAGAGGTACTTTGGCTTATCTGGTATGTTTCACTGGCAGTTTGGCTTGCCGCTTATGTTTATGGAAAGAGAATCAACAGCTTGTCTCACTCGATGAACGGTCTGCAAGTAGTGATAAGATAGAGTGTAGGAAAGAATGTTCCAATAATATCTTAGAAAAATTAAAGTAGTAAGCCTTTCCATAAGTAAAATGTCCTTGTTGTATGTGCTCCTCCATGACCGTGTAAGAAACCAAGGGCACGGGCTGTGGTGTCCTGCTCACTGGTCTTCGAATTTTGGCGCTGGCACTCGTTTCTCCAACAATTGAAGGGTAAAACGGCAAGTCAAGTGAATCTCCGTGAGTATGAGTTTCCACATGTGGAAATGTAGAATGATTATACCATATCTGTTCTTTGATGTTCAGGTAGGGACAATGAAATCGCTTTCCCAGCTTCTTGATGGGCGTGGCTCCTCACTGTTGCTAGGTGAATATGACCATAGAGTGAAACAGCTTAAAGGATGTAGAGTGGCAGCTGCCGAGCTCCCTTGCTTGCCTCTGTCTTTCCCAGGCTGTTGTGCTTAGTGTCCCAACAGCTGGAAATATTGATGCTTATTTCACAATTTTCCTACCAGGTGCTTGTGAGGTGTCATCCAGCAACATTGTCCTTTAAAATGGGGTCATTCAGAGGTCAATGTACAGCATACAGTCTCACTGCTTTTGTGCTGAGCAGGTGTGTAGTCTCAGTCCCTGGACTACAATGGCCATGATGGGTAAATAATGGGCTAGACAGAGCACATTCAGATTTGTATGTGTCCGAAGTAGCACATATGCTAGGCTTGTAGATTTTGTTTTACTTTTATAAATTGAAACCCTCTTAAACCCTTTAATATAGTGTTTTCTCTCTATCTCTCCCTCCCCCTTCCTCTCCCTACCTCCCTCCCTGCCCTCCTTCTCCTCCTCCACCTCCTCCTCCTCCTCCTTCTCCTCTTCCTCCTCCTCCTCCTCCTCCTCCTCCTCCACCTACTCCTCCTCCACCTCCTCCTCCTCCTCCTCCTCCTCCTCATTCTTCTTCTTCTTTTTCTTCTTCTTCTTCTTCTTCTTCTTCTTCTTCTTCTTCTTCTTCTTCTTCTTCTTCTTCTTCTTCTTCTTCTTCTTCTTCTTCTTCTTCTTCTTCTCCCTCTCTCTCTCTCTCTCTCTCTCTCTCTCTCTCTCTCATTGTTGCTGTTATTGTTTCTCTTTGTTTTCTTCCCTTTAGACCCTAAAGCTTTATATTTGTAGTTCATCACAGCACAGAATGGATATTCAGGTTCTAAGGCAGAAGAAGAAATAAGAAAAGGAGGAACATACACCATGAAGAGGTCTCTCCATTTCCTGGCTTGCCATAAAGGTTACTTCAGAGCAGAGATGCTGTGCTATGCTCTGAACTTCTGAGGGCTTTCTGTCTCTAATATCTGTGTGATTGTCCCACTTTTACAACCTGGCTTGAGAGTACCCTCTGTCTGGCTCTACCCATTTTTCCCTCCTCACCACCCCATTCCCTCACCATTCCAGTTAAGATTTTTGTCCGGCTCTCTGCTTCTTTCTGTTCTACAGACAGCCACATCTTTTTGTGCAGTACAAGCCTGGTCCCCTAGACAAGATGATGAAGATCAGTATGAACGGATTTGACTGTATTGGGTGCCTGATTAGCAGGGCTGCCTTCTGCTCAGGATCTGGCAAAGTGGAGATTGTTGCAATCAACGACCCCTTCATTGACCTCAAATACATGGTCTACATGTTCCAGTATGACTCTACCCATGGCAAATTCAATGGCACAGTCAAGGCTAAAAATGGGAAGCTTGTCACCAATGCGAAGCCCATCGACATCTAGGAGCAAGATCTTGCTAATATTCAATGGGGTAATGCTGGTGCTGAGTATGTTGTGGAGTCTACTGGAGTCTTTACCACCATGGAGAAGGCTGGGCCCACTGGAAGGGTGGGGCCAAAAGGGTCATCATCTTCTCCCCTTTGTCCAATGCCCCCATGTTTGGGATGGGTGTGAATCATAAGAAATATGACAACCCCTCCAAGATTGTTGGCAATGCATCCTGCACCACCAACTGCTTAACCCCTGGTTAAGGTCATCCATGACAACTTTAGCATCGTAGAAGGGGTCATGACCACAGTTCATGCCACCACTGCCACTCAGAAGACTGTGGATGGCCCCTCTGGAAATCTGTGGCATGATGGCAGTGGAGCAGCCCAGAACATCATCCCTGCATCCACTGGTGCTGCCAAAGCTGTGGGCAAGGTCATCCCAGAGCTGATTGGGAAGTTCACTGGCAAGGATTTCCATGTTTCTTCCTTCAGCGTAACTGTTGTGGCTCTGACATGCTGCCTGGAGAAGCCTGCTAAGTATAATGACATCAAGAAGGTAGTGAAGCAGACAGCTGAGGGCCCACTAAAGGGCATCCTGGGCTACATCAAGGACCAGGTTTTCTCCTGCGACTTCAACAGCAACTCCACTCTTCTACCTTTGATGCCGGAGCAGGCATTGCTCTCAATGACAACTTTGTGAAGCTCATTTCCTGATATGACAATGAATACAGCTACAGGAACAGAGTGGTGGACTACATGGCCTCCAAGGAGTAAGAAACTCTGAACCACCCACCCCCCAGCAAGGATGCTGAGACCAAGAGAGAGGCCTTCAGTTGCTAAGGAGTCACATCCCAACTCGTACCCCAAAACTGAGCATCTCCCTCACAATTTCCATCCCAGACTTTTATAATAATAGAAGCTTAGGGAGCCCCCCTACTCTCTTGAATACCATCAATAAAGTTCCGATGCACCTCCCCAAAAAAGATTATTTTTTGTTCTTAGCTGTCATTTTTAAAATACCTCTATTCCCCACAAATCTTTCTTATTTTGCTTTACTTTACCTAAACTTGTGTTTGCCAATTTTCAAAACGCACATTTTCAGACCACCATTACCCCCTTCCCACATGCACACGCAAGTGACATAAGACCAGTCATATTTTTTTGCTGTCAAATCCTTGGCATAGGAACTGTGTATGAACACTGCAAAGACTACAGAAAGATGCGAGTGTATATATCAGTGCTGAGCAGCCGGTTCTCTGCAGAAAAAGTTGAGAAGCATCAGGAACTAATGCTAATAAAATGGCAAAGACCCAACACAGACTCTCTGTTTGCATTTTCACATTAAATTATCAAAACAAGCACTATGGAGGGTCCTCTACCCTCTTACCTCCAAGGTCTCTGATGTTAGAATCTAAGGAACATGTTCAATGTGTGTGTGTGTGTGTGTGTGTGTGTGTGTGTGTCTGTCTGTCTCTGTCTTCTCTGTCTCTATCTCTATCTCTGCCTCTCTCTCTTTTTCCTTCTATTCTTCTTCCTTCCTTCCTTCCTTCCTTCCTTTCTCTCTTTCCTGTCTATAGTTACATATACATATAGCAAAGAAATAAATTTCCAAAAAAAAAAAAAAAACACTTAGAGATGTTTAAACCTTCTTAAATGTTAATCAAATGTGTCACATTAGAAAGTATCTGAATGAGAAGTGGTGACATGGGTAGCTAATAAAATCAAATTCCCTAACATTTTCTCTCCACACCACTCCTCCACTCCCCTTTACTTTTATTTTGCCCCCACATGCCTTATTTCCTTAGATAAGGATTTATCTGTAGCTTGAAGTTACCTAAATAAACAGCCTACCCAAACTTTAGCCTCTGGCTTTTCTTTTCTTATTTTCCTTTACTTTTTTCTTTTCTTATTTTTTCACATATTTCTTTTTCCTTTTAATTTTCTCTCTTGTTTTCATTTTTTGTTTATTTTATTCTTTCCTCCTTTCAAGCTTCCCTGGAATGTAGGCACCCCCAAGTATTTATCATGTATTTCTTTGTATCACAGAAGGCCAATTTCTTCACATGGCTTTGCAACCTGTACTCTGTTTCTATGATAGAATCTATTTTAATTCTAGTCTTGTTTCTGAATGTCGAGTAAACCCCTCACTTTAGGTTCTTATCATTAGCTGCCAAACAAAGTCAGTATTTCTTAATGTTCTCAGTTGGCTTATTTTTGCATCAAATTTTCTCTTTGTTTTAAACTCAGAATGGCATTCTTAGCTTATCTGTCAGGAATCAGCTGCATTTGACTATTGATTTAAAACTTCATTACATCCTATTGATCCATACCTAAATTATGTCTGCGTCTTGTACTGTTTATTTCTTTTTTATTACCCACTGCCAATCTCCTATTTCAATCCATGTGGATTTACTCCTGGATTGTTACAGTAGCATTTTAATTGTTCTCTATATTTTGTGTCTCCTAAGTTGAAGTTTTCCTGCCCACCTGTGCCAAATTAATATTACACAAATTTCTCTCAGAAAGTCACTGCCCAATGTTTGAGCCTTAAACGATATACCTTGCAGTCACCTGCAGTGTGCCCCAGCGTGTACTTTCACCTCAACTTCCCTATGTCTTCATGGTCTCTGGTTCCATCATCCAAACAGGCTTTCACTTTCTGCCAGAACATTATCCACACTCTGAGTATGTTTTGGGGTGGGTACAGTTTCTACTTTTCTCAGTTTATCAAGATTTGCAGTTTCTGATCCATCTCCCTGAAATGGTTGTGGTCAGGTTGCCACAGCACACGAGTTCGGCAGAAACCATGAGCATAATCGTGTTCCAGGGAAAACACAATCTTTAAAAACCTACACAGTCCTAAAGACCAGTGTTGTAACTTAAAGGTTATACATGTTACTGTGGGCTATGACATTCAGACTGGCTCCAAGCACTCTTTTATAGAGTAGGCATCAGATAGGTAAATTCAAGCTTTATTCAAGTTGTTGCCAAGACAGAAACAGGCATCGCCCTCCTATGGTGCTTCCTGGACATTCTTTCTATGTTTGCTGATGAACATAGTCATTATATTGTCAATGTAAGGACATGTCTTCCCCAGACACACATGCGATGTGCACACAGATATAAAATTGATGTACCTTTTGAATTACACATTTCTGAGTAACATGGTAGAAAGTAGGGAATACCTCATTGTTCTGATTTTTATAAATCACATTCTAAAGGAGTGAGAACCGCAGCTAATGTTTTGTAAAAGGAAGAAAACGCAATAAAAAGTTATAGGACAAAGCAGTGCTTACTTGAGTGCTGGACAGTATGATTTATAAGACACAGCATTAAATACCACTTTCCTGTATGCTCTCTCTCTCTCTCTCTCTCTCTCTCTCTCTCTCTCTCTCTCTCTCTCTCTCTCTCTCTCTGTGAGTGTGTGTGTGTGTGTGTGTGTGTGTGTGTGTGTGTGTGTACATGCACGTAAAGCAATGCTTTTATGTTTGAGTGCCAATAGTTGGTATTCGATATCTTCTTTGATCACTTTCTGTATTATTTAATGAGACAGGATCGTTTACAGAACCTGGAGCTCAAAAATTTAATGAGGCTGGCCAGCAAGCCTTAAGGATCCTCCTTTCTTCACTGCCAGTGTTGGAATTATAGGCACATGCTTCACTGTTTGTTGTTGTAGTTTGTTTGTTTGTTTAACTTGGTATGTGGAGATCAAATTCAAATCTTCATAAACTGATTGTATAGTGACAAATACTAAATTTGATAGAAGGTAGAATCCCTGGGCAGGCCAGTAGGATCATCTAGATCAGATTAATTGAGTAGAGAAGATATACTTTAATGGTAGTCAGGGCTTTCCATGGGCTATGGTGCAGGATTGACTTAAAGGAGGAAACAAGCAGAGCATGAGCATTACTTTCTCTTTGCTTCCTGACTAATGATGCCATGTGACCAGCCAGCTTCTTCCTCCTTCTTCTCCTTCTGCCACCATGCTTTTCCTGCCATTACGGAACACATCCATCAAGCTGTGAACCCAAACTTACTCTTCCTCCTTTGAACTGGTTTTATCACAGATTTGCTGAGGTTATTTCTAGGTAGCCTATGCTTGCTCTTTGTTCTTGTCCAGTAGACTGGCTCATATATCTGGTTACTTGATGTGTCTGTCACTCTTACTCTGTACCAATGGAATGAGACCAGCTGCTTCTAGCATCATTTAGAGCTCAAAAGTGGGTTTGTAGGCTGGTACCATGGTTCGGAGCATGTTTCCTATGCTATGACAGAGATGCAGAAGTATGTGTTCTCACCAAGTGTGCTTAAGATTTCACTTTTGTGTTTAAAATGGAAATTTTACATAGGCAGAGACTTAACTACTTTGAGAAGAGTGCTGCTGGTGTTTTGCCAGTGAGGGAAAATGCTTTCACTATTTGTTTGCTAGGGTTGCTTTTAACAAAGTACCACCCTAGTATACTTTTGGCACTTCTGCAGGGGGAGGTCTAAGACCAAGGTAAGGCAAGGTGGTACCTCCTGAAGGTTGGTGCCTTCACTTCTAGGTGGCTGTTATCGCTCTGCCTTTACCCAATCTCCCCAATTTTTTTTTATAATCTTCGGCTTATAAAAAAAAACAGTTGTATTGGATAGTGTCTCTGCTATATATTTCATTTTACTGAATTGCCGAGTTAGAGCCCCATCTCCAAAACCAATAATTCTGCAAGGTGGGACTACAACATGAATTTGGAGCAAAAGGAATACAATTTTGTCCTCAATACTTTTGTGATTTGTCTTTTTTTCTTTTGTCTTCTCCTCCTCCTCCCCATTCTTTTCTTTTTTGTTTCTTCAAGTAATTGATATTAAAGCAAATAGAATGTATGTAAAACTTTTGGGAGGCTGATGGTGGTGGCAGGTTATATCTTTTAGGAACCTCAAAACAAAAATATCAGCTTTCCTTTCCTGAATTTCATGAAAATAGTAGTCAGGGAGGGCAATAAGCATACATCATATGATGTTTACTATTCTCTCCCAATCTGTTCTCTGTGTTCCACTACACTATGTTACATATTATCTAAAAGTTCTAAATGTAACTTTAACTGCTACTTCACTGCATTAGTTAAAATATAGAACAAGCTTTCTGGAAGTTGCATTGAACAAAAATTCAGAAAAGTCAAGATCCTAGGGTATGGTGTATCCTAAAATATACTGTCTGAGAGTATTCAGTAAACACAGCTGAGTGATATGTCATAAGGGCATTCATAGAAGACCTGTGAAGGCACTCTGATAACCACATAGTCCCACCGTCATCAATCTTTGTGATTATTAACATATCAATGATTTATGATACTCTGCTTATGTCTCAGTGCCCTTCCTACTTATCACTCTGACAATCACTTTTTAAATTACATTCATTAAACTATTAATTTTCACATCTGTTTCTTGTAGAGTAAGAAGGGGGGTATATGTACTATAGCATACATGCAGAGAAATTAACTTAGAAAATAATAAATTAACCGATTACAGAATTCTGTCTCAAGATTGCTGCCTTTAACCATGTGAATTGCAGGCACTGGATTCAAGTTGTCAGATTTGACTCACATCTGGCTCTATATTCCGTGTTTTAATTGCAGACTTAGTCATCTGTCTTCCTACTGAGTTATATCTTCAAAAAGAACAGAGCAGTTCCAGCTCCTGGATGTGGTCTTCAATAGAAACAAACTGTGTTTCAGCTGTCTGACTGCTTCCCAAAGCACAGCAGTCTGTGTTTCATCCTGAGACATGGTGTACTCTCTTCAGTCTGCCCTCCTCCACACATAACACACTTCCCGCTGCCCTCACAGCGCTGCCCACATGGTGTGGAGCTGTTAATGGGTTTTCTGTCCCTTTCACCACATTACTCGCCTCTCCACTCCAAGAAGCTTAAACAGAGGAAATATCCAGTTGTGTCTAGCTGATTTTCCTTCTTTGCAGGTCATCAGGGTGGCTCTGCCAGCCTGGCATAGAGTCCGGGGCTCCTGTGCTTCACTGAGTTTAGCAAACCACCCAGCTGATTTAAAGTTGCTAAAATGCTTGACTTCTGATTTGCCTCTGTTGGATTAGGGCAACTAGATGACAATTAGGACTCTGAGTAGAAAAATTAATTGGGGTGAGTAATTATTAGCCGTCCTTCATAAACTAATGCACATGTTTAAGGAAACTCCAAGGAAAATTCTGAACTGTCTGCTGGTAAAGGAAAAAGCAGCAATCTTGAGACAGAATGCCGTGATTAGTTAACTTATTAAAAACGTTTTCAGCCAGACAAAATTGATTTCTTAAATAGGACTGGGAAGTTATATGCTTGTCTCTTTTCTTTACTTTTAATTTGATCAAGTTCAACACCCAAACCCAAAATTTAATAGAACATAGTGTGAAGCTGGAGCATGAGAAAGCACAGAGATTGGTGGCCTGTGGTAAGTTATTAGAAACCCAAGGCATGTTGTTCCAAGAGAGACAGGGGAAGAGAGGCAGACATTTAATTAAATTTATTTAAAGCACATTTTTTTCTTAATTCCATTTTGTGTTGGCCACACTAAGCAGAAGGCTGTGTGTTTCAGCTCTACAGTATTAGCACCCCTACCCAGGATGTTCTGGAATACTTCCTTACTCTTCTTTGCCCGGGATGCTTTCTGACACTAGAAGGTCAAGTCTGATTGTCGTGGTCTGTGCATTTTGACTGTAAGCATTTCTCTTGCTATTTATTATAAGGCTCTCTTCCTTCCCCCTATGAGAAGACAAGTGTCTCATTTTATTTTGTGTCACATGTATCTTCTTTTAGGATTTTCAGTGACCACAAGTCACAGATCTCTGTGGTTTATAACTATCTTCACACCACATTATACTTGTCATGTGCAGAATGTGTACAATTTTAGTTCAACTTCAAAAACTAGTGTCTGGAGTGTAGTTTTCTTTCTCAAAAATCCCCTGTCTTTCTTTAAGCACCCTATCATTTTCATTCCTCTTCAAATGTAAAGATCAGTAATTGTATTGGCCACTGTTGTGATTTGAATGAGCAATGCTTCCTGAACACTAATCTCTACTTGTTTTGCACTGTGTGGGGGAAATTATAGGACCTTCAAGAGGTGCAACTTTGCTGTAGTATTTATGGAACTAGGGTGTGGGGACAAAAAACCATGTGAATGAGGGAGCCAATCCTGAGCAAGAGTGAGGTCAAGATGTGTCCAAAACCTGAATGTCCCCTCCTGTGACTGGCAGGATTTCGACTGCTTCTTCCTTGCTCTGTGCTCCGTGTTCCAGCACACATCAGCTGTCAGAGATTTAATCACCCATATTCTTTCATTTTCAAGACTGTCTCCACAACCAAGTTTTTCAGCTTGTTCTATCTATGAAGGGCTAAATTAAATATTCTGTTCCCTCTCTTTCCTTTAGTTTTCTCTAATCTTTTATGTTCCAAGCTGTGATTGTTCAATATTAACACTGTTCCACGCTGTTATCTTAAGTTTGTTTTTTATTTATAACTCAGAAGTCACTTTATTTTTAATTATATCTAATAAGAATAACAGCAATAAAGAATCTAGCTGTTCCTAATTTCTGTAACATAGCCAATTATATGAAGGAACAAGAATTGGGGAGAGTGCTCATCTGGCTTTATTTATCTTTTAACTCTCAGTTCTACTCTAGAATTAAATGTAAAGTTATAAAATATGCACTTTCATAATCAAATTCTTGTTTTCAGGTCCTTGTTCATTAATTTCACTGTATTTTCTGAAAAATTGTTAAAAGGTGTTTTCTAATGTCTTACTACACAGACATTGGTTAAACAGTTTTGGTGTCGAGTTAGTGTTGATCCAAGGTGGTTTTGATACAACTTGAATTTGAATCAGACTATAATAAAAAACTGATAAAGAAATAAATAAGACCAGTTAGTAGTAAATCTATTTTTTCATATTTATAATATGCCAAGGTACATATATGTGCTTTTGATAGAATGTGAAAAGTGTTTGGTTTTTAATTCAGAAACCATTTTTTTTCTGATAATCAGAGGGAATCAAGGTAGTTCCGTGGGTAAACACACTTGCTGACAAGCCTGAACGAGAACTTGAGTTAGAGTTCAGGATCCAAAAGGTGGAAAAATATAAATATTCCTGTTCGGTGTTCTCCGACTTCTACAATATGTGCCTGTCATACACAAACACTCATATACAACAATAAAGCTAACAAACAAATATGTTCAAAACTGAAATATTTAAAGAGTATTGGCACAAATGATTTCTGGAATCAACATGGGGTTATTTACTCCTATACATAGCTTGAAATGTTCTACACATGTGCAAAGCATTTCTTTTTTTATTGAATGACTCTATTTTAGAAAACAAAGATAAATGTACAGATTTTAAGCATTTGTGCATAAAAGTATATGAATACATTTTTGTCAGTACTTGGTTTTTTTTAAAGGTTTGAGAGTGTGCATTAAGGTCTTACTAGTTACAACGAGCATAAACTATATGTAAAACAAGATGTAACCTGGAAATAGTCAAAGTTTTCTTGGTGTGTAAACATTAATCATAATGGTTTTTCATTTTCTTTTCTTTTTTTTTTTTTTGTTGAACTTCATATAGTCTGTGAGTTGTTTCTGGGGTGTTCAGAGCTTTCTGAGGTTAGCATCCAATTATCAGTGATGTGCAAAGCATTTCTAAACTCCATTTCTGGCTGTTCCTAGCTGGCTTTATTGAATGAACACAAAACCTAACAAAATTGTGATGCCTGAGTATAATGTGGGTATGATGCCACTTGAAGCAGTTGTAAAGTTAAGTCAGAAGATTCTACAAGGTTCTGGATGTAGGAACAGACATTAGTTGACAGTCATATTTTAGGATACAAAGCCATGAAACCCGGCAGGATGGATCAGGTGCTGAGGCATTAAGGCACTGGCAATTTCAAAGTCCCCTTATACTTAAGAATTCCAATACTTCTAAATTGCATTTTTTATTAAATTCAGTAACTTCTTCTTCTCTAAAGCTGCCTAAATTTAGCAGTTTAAAAATTGTTCAATATTTTAGGTGAGTGATTTTACAAGCATACCTAATTTTCAGTACCATTTCATGGTTCTGATTTTCAATCAACCCCTTTCTCCTACCTCTTCTGTCTATCAAGAGGGCCTTTTGTAGTGTGAGATCCCTCTGTAGCCCCTGGACTAGGATAACATAAATGCCATGAGGAGATGTAAAAATCCTAAAACCATCATCCAAGGAGTATACATGGACAGACTCATGGCTCCAGCTGCATATGTAACAGAGGACGATCTTATCAGGCTTCAATGGGAGAAGAAGCCCTTGATCCTGTCAAGGTCTGATGCCCCAGTGAAGAAGAAAGTCAGAGACTGGAGGAAGGTGGGGGTGGGTGGAAGAGAACCCCCATAGAAGCAGAGGGAGGGGCTATGGGCCATGGGGCATGAAATGTAAATAAAAATATAGGGGAAATAGTTAAATTAAGAACAAATCTTAAGACCATGATCTGGCCTAGGTCTCTGGACTTATTTACTACCTCTCTTCTACCTATTATCATTCATTCTGAACACTTTCATGGTCAACTTCAAATAAAGATAAATATACACTACAACATACAGAACACAGCAAAAGTCCTCTAGTATTTAAAATGTGCATGAATGCAGGAAATTAGGTGACTTTTACTCATTAGGAGATGCCACTCTAGTAGCAAAACTCCCTTAATATCTATTTTATATGTTTGTTTACTTGTGTGTAATTATAAAACTAGAACATTACTTTCCTTAGAAGATGAGTATATTGTACTATTCAAAGAATGTGAATAAAATAAAATAAAAATATTAAAAGTATTGTTTGTAACATATAAGAATATAAAGCATGACATAAAATAATCTTACTGAGAAAGTTTGCCCAGAGTATAACATTCAATCTAGAAACCATCTTGGAAGTATCATAGAGTTAAGAAGAATTTGTCTTTATTAAGAAGAGGATAACAAAATAGTTGAGGTATGTGGCATTAATCTTAGAAATTCTGCTGAGGTAGGAGGATTTCCCTAATGTCAAAGGAAATCCTCACATGGGAAGTAGAGCTCTGATTCCTAATCCATAGCCAGCTGTCTCAGATCGTTACACAACCAGGAAATAAACCAAAGAGGTTTGGGATAAAAAATAAAAATTGTTCATTTTAGTGTCTCTCAGGTTGACAGTATATCACAACTCACCACTGAATATATTGCAGATTTAGGCTTTGGAAGTTACAGAGAAGAAAAAGTGAAAGACTAAAAAATAACAATAAAATTTCATCCATGTGATAAACTAATATCCAGGACAATTTTTGTGAAGGGAAAATTGATCAGATCTGAAAACACACATAAATAACAGTATATGGATTTAAAAGGTTATATTTGTAAATACCATATAAAACAAATGCATATACATACAATCACAAATAATAAAAAAGAGACCATGAGTTTAAATAATGTTGTGATGGGGTAGATGGAAAGTTTGATGGGAGAAAAGGGAAGAATGTAATTAAATTACAATGTCAAAAACAAACAACCAAACAAACAAATTTATGAAAAGGATTACTTGTCTTTGTCCTAAAGAAACTGTCACTGTGAGAAGATTATCAAAAATCCTCTTGGGTTTGTGGAGTTGACTCATTAAGTAAAAGTACTTGCTTTGCAATCATGATACCCTAATTTCATATCCCTGATAGTTACTCCTGGTGGTCCATGCTTATCACTTCAGAATTTTTAGAGGCAGAGTCGGGGGAATCTCAAAAGTGGTTTTCCAGCCAACCTATTCAAAATAGTGTTATCTGTTCAATGAAAGACACTATTTTGAGAAAATAAGGAAGAAAGTGATGGCAGAAGACAGTAAGGATATTGTTCTAGCTTCAATATATTTGGACAGATGAATACATGTGGACAGCCATGTTTATGCAGGATGCATGTACATGAGTGTATGCTAATATGCTATTATGTGCACATGCAAACACACACACACACACATAACACACTGTTGTTACTTGCCTATATAATTTTATCAGATTCAACTAATTACATCAGACTGGTTATTTTTAAGTCATTTATCCAGCTCACATACAATTATAATTTTTAGATGTTTTTGATAAACAGCAGACAGTTTAGAAATTCCTCTCTCTAGCAGAGCCTTTAACTCCTCACTTACCTGGAGTTCAATCTAAGCTCTCTTTCTGTTTATCATTTCTTCCTATTGCTTACCACATTCAGACTTGCACACCATCCTCTTGCTTGTCTTCATATGTGTAGTAGAATTTGCAAAGCTATTAATAGGCTTTGGGATCCATGGCCTTTGTCTTTTATTATGAAACCCAACAGCCAGACATGCTCACTAGTGGGACTCTGACATTTATGTCTCTGTTTTGTATAAGAAGTTCCTTTGCAATGGTGTGTGGACGTAAATGTTAGATATGTAAATGATTTCAGAAGAATTAAAGTACTATTCTATGTCACTAAGCAGCTTCCGTAGTTAGTTACATCCATAGAAGTGAATGGAATATCTGCAAATTTTGAAAGCATTTAGGATTAAAGTTATTCTATTGTTTGTATGTTAGCGCATACACAATACTATGTACAGTTAAAACTATGTTACATAATCAGGTCCAAAGTTTCAGTAACTGAACATCTGAAGTCAAACAATCTTTATGTATTCTTCTACATTGCCAGAGAAGGCCTACAGGGAGACACATATGTGATATGACTACACTTCAGTAAGTCTTCAATAAAAATGGCTAGAGCTAGCCAACAGTCAGAGCTTGCCCAGGGATGCTTCAATTATTGCTGCTATTGTCTTTATTCAACCGAGTTTATATAAAATTTTTGCTATTTGTAAATGTAAAAAGTTAATGAGCATGTGAAATTTTTATATATATTTATAGGATGAACTGTGCTAGTTCAACATATATAAACAAATGCACTGATCAAATCAAGGTAGCCAGTGCTAGTTTTTCTGAATTGTGATTCATGGTTAAACTATGAGGGCAGAACAGCTAGGCCTCCTTACAAGGAGTGCATTTACAGGAAAAGGAAAAAGATAATTTTTTCTGTTAAAAGTCATCTCGATATAAGAATTATATATTTCATTTTGCTCAACTCAAAACTAAGACTTCCAGGGTTATAGTGGGTGGGAAAGAAATCTTTGGAAGTCTGTGAATCTTGTTCCCAGACTTCTACAACTCTGACTCCTATCCTTGAGAATCGACCCCAAGGTAGAAAGCATGCCACTAGAAGTAGGAAATAAAAAGCCCATTGGGAGCTTAGATAGTAGTAAATAACTTCATGAAGATAAAAGAGTAGCAGACCAGAAAGGCCAATTCATCAGGATAATCACTCAGCAATGTGGAACAATCTTAGGATTCACACACAATTACTCAAGCAATGTGAACTATATAAAACTCACGTAACACAAGGCAATGCATTTGTTCACATGTCATATGGGATGAACAGGTAGCCCATAAACTTGAACTTTGTTATATACACAACTCACTGGGAAGCATTTTATAAGCACAGTAATAGTTTTACAATCCTTCAATTAACATGAGAGTGTAAATGTCTCTTTAGCATACTGATTTCATTTTCTTTAGCAGTGTGCTCATGCACATAAAGTGAGCCGATCATACAATGGTACCACTTTTGGTACTTTGAGGAGCCTCAATACTAATTTACATAATGCCTGCACTAATTTACATTCTCTCCAAGAGTTTGCAAGGACTCCCTTTATTAACAGCCCCGCATCACTTGTTAGGTTTTGATCATGAAGTGACTTTTTTTTATAAAGTATTACTTTAGAACGAGGGAAAAATTCATGGTGTACTGCAGCTTTTCATAGCTTTCATATAAACACTAAATGTAAGTGCGAAGTCTCATGAAAAAAAATTTAAGGGTATACTACTGGTTTCTAAAATTAACTGCAACTCCTAGATAAATACTCATACTACTTTTAGAAAGAAAAAAACATACAGTTACACAAAGCAGTTAAATCTTTCAAAATATACAGCTTTAAATAAATGATTTCCCTATCTAAAACTCATTCTCAAAACTCATTTTAATTTTTTATTATGATTTCCAAGTGAAAGTCTGAGACCTTTTTTTGGAGATAAATATCTTGTGAATGCTAACAAGGCCCTGCTGCTGGGATCCTACCAGTTTTTTTCTTCCTTAGTGATGAGCTCCTAGTTGGTTTTAACCTTTTTTTGCCCTATGTTTCAATATCCATGTGAGTGTTCATGTGATTTTGTTTTTACTCTGTGACCTTAACCATCAGTAGTGAACTCAGGTGTTGTCCTAACCAACCCAAATTCTATATTGATACCCAATTTATAGTACTTCAGAATGTACTTACACTAGGGTTGCCAAATAGTGCATTTTGGTGCAAGGTGGTTACACCGAAGACATTTCATCTTAAAGGACTGGTATCATTAGAAGAAGAGATTAGGATACAGACATATATAAAGAAGCAGCACGAAATGAGAATCAGAGGGAAGTAAGACATTTGCAAGAGAAGGAATGAATGAACCCTGTGAAACTTTCAGCCTATGGAATTCTGAGATAATGCATTTCATGCTGTTCAAGTCACTTGCTACTGCAGGTGTTGCAGATTAATACATCCTCATGACTGTCTTCCTACTCTAAGAGTATTGAAGCTTTTGCTGTACATTCTGGATCTAGCTTTACAGATATCTCCTCATTAAGTCTTCCTAAGCCAACTTTATCTTCACAGGACCTGGCTAAATAGTCTCCTTTCAGTGATACATAGTTTGAGGTTAGAATACTGAACAATGAATCTCGCCCCCAGTCCTGTTGCTTATCAGCCCAGTAGCCACTGGGGAATAACTATCCTTCCAACCTTTAGAATTTTCACCTCTACAGTTAGAATAAATATTTCTATCTTAAAACATGAGTAAAAATGTGTGTGTGAGCGTTTTGATGTTTGTAGATAAGCCAATTGCATGTATTTTTTCTTAATACACAACTTTCTTCCTACCAGGTTTCAGGTCAGTGTCTACGGTTCCATTTCTGCTTATATGGTGAAATATTGGAGTGTAAGTCTTGTAGTTATCTTTCTGAGCACCCAGAACAGTTTTTGCTCTACAGCATCTCAATAATTATTTCGCAGATAAGAAATCATTGATTGGCCAGTCTACTCATTTACATGGTGTTTTCACTTTTGTTAACTCACATAGTGATTGGAATTATATACTTCAGAAAATCAGACTTACATGATAGTCACAGAACATAAATGGTGGGCTTGGTAAATAGGAAGAAATTACAACAATAGTTAACTGAGATATATAAATATACATACATGACATTCACAGGCAACTCAGAGTTGATTACAGTTTTTGCTTTTCAGTGGTGAACAC
This sequence comes from Micromys minutus, assembly GCF_963924665.1. Lineage (NCBI taxonomy): Eukaryota > Metazoa > Chordata > Mammalia > Rodentia > Muridae > Micromys > Micromys minutus. The sequence goes on from NC_137974.1 coordinate 48,255,005, forward strand.
TGGTCTTGAAAATAGAAAAGACAAGTCAGCATGAATAAGAATGAAAATAGATTCTTTCTTATCTCCTTGTAAAAAGCTCAAGTGCAAGTGGATCAAAGATCTCCACATAAAACCAGGTACACTGAAACTATTAAAAGACAAAGTGGGTAAAAGATTAGAACATATAGGCACAGGGGAGAATTTACTGAACAGAACACCACTGGCTTATGCCCTAAGATCAAGAATCAACAAATAGGACTTCATGAGATTGCAAAGTTTCTATAAGGCTAATGACACTGTCAAGAAAACAAAACGGCAGCCAAAAAACTGGGAAAGAATCTTTACCTATCCCACATCTGATTGAGTTCTAATTTGTATCCAATATATACAAATAAATGAAGAAGTTAGAGTCCAGAGAATCAAACAATCCTATTAAAAATGGGGTACAGAGCTAAACAAAGACTTCTAAACTGAAGAATATCGGATGGCTGAGAAGCACCTAAGGAAATGCTCAACATCCAGAGTCATCAGGGAAATGCAAATCAAAACAACCCTTGAGATTACACCTCACACCACTTAGAATGGCTAAAATGAAAAACTCAGATGACAGAAGATGCTGGTGAGGTTGTAGAGAAAGAGGAACAGTTTTCCACTGTTGGTGGGGTTGTAAGCTGGTAAAACCACTCTGGAAATCAGTCAGGTGGTTCCTCAGAAAATTGGACATAGTACTACCCGAAGACCCAGTTATTTCACTTCTGGGAACGTACCCCAAAGATGCTCCAACATATAAGAAAGACACATGCTTCACCATATTCATAGCAGCCTTATTTATAATACCCAGAAGCTGGAAAGAACCCAGATGTCCTTAAGTAGATGAATGGATACAGAAATTGTGGTATATTTACACAATGGAGTACTACTCAGCTATTAGAAACAATGACTTTTCAAAATTCCTAGGCAAGAGGATGGATAGAGAATATCATTCTGAGTGAGGTAACCCAGTCTCTCTCTCTCTCTCTCTCTCTCTCTCTCTCTCTCTCTCTTTCACACACACACACACACACACACACACACACACATACACAAAACAGACATAATATGCAGTCACTGATAACTGGATATCAGCCCCAGAAAGTTCTGAATACCCAAGAAACAACAGACCATGTGAAGCTCAAAAAAAGGCCAGAAAATGGAGATCCCAGTCCCTCTTAGAAAAAAAGAATAGTGTATAGCACTCTCTCAGAGTGTGGTACACAGAGACTTTAAATCATTAATAATTCAAGACCTAAGGATATAGACTTGTGGCAATTCTTGGTATTTAAAAATCATTATGTTTAATCTATACACATCAAGAAAATTTTGACTATTTCTATGTTACATTTTATTTTACATGTACTTTATGCTCATTGTAACTAGTAAGATTTCAATGCATACTATCAAACCTTTAAAAAAATTAAGTAGTGACAAAAATATATTCATGTAGTTTTATGCAAAATGCTTTTCAAATCTGTACATTTATCTCTTCTTTTAAAAATAAAGTTGTTTAATTAAAAGCAGAGAATAGAAAAGACAGATACTTGTGTTTTGGGTTTGTATAAAACAGAGACAGAGAATGTTAGAATTTAGGGGACAAAACTGGAACACTAAACAAACAAACAAACAAACACACACACACACAAACACACACACACACACACACACACACACACACACACACAAACATATGAAAATGTACCACTTTAAAATGTAACCAAAAAAATATGGGAGTTAGAAAGGTGATATCTGCATGACTGAATAATTTAGTACTCAGCACCCACAGACTAGTAAACTAAGTCTCAGTGCTAGAGATCAGATACCTCCCTATGATTTGTTAAATGCTTCCAAAATAATACGAGTTCTTACCATTCTTTTTGGCTACTCACTAGAACAAGTTAATAAGATCCTATTACTGAAGATATAATACACCCTGAGTATAAGACACAGAGATTTCAAGTTAGAAATGAGCTGTTAGCTTCTCCCCTGTTGGGAGAAAAGTACAATGCAGATACAGGGTATAGAAAGGCATTGGTGATCTTACCTGTTAAGATCCCTACAAAGTCTAATAACATCCTTCCAGGCAAGACATGCCCACTGCTCTATATAATAGTCATATAACTATTATAGGTTCAATCACGAGTTTTCTCTGATGACCAAAGAAAATTCAAATCTGGTACTATAAATCTGGTTAAAAACCCATGTCTCAGGAGCTCTTAGGCCCAACTGTAATTTATTGATGTTGTTCAGCTAAATTGACACAGTACCAACCTGTCTTATAAATGCACAAATGTTAATCTCCCACTCTCACAGTGAAAAATGGCAAATACAGAGATATATGACTGTTCAAGTTGATTGTTGGATGTTTAGTCTTCAACAAAACATTGACATCACCCTCTTTAAGGTGCAATAAACATGGAGAAGAGATAATGTTCTTTGAATGAAAATGTTTCTTATAGGCTTGTATGTTTGAATATTTGGGCCCAAGTTGGTGAAACTCTTTGGAAAGGATTAGGAGGAATGGCCTTGTTGGAGGAGTTGTGTCATGGGATGACTTTTGAGATTCAATAGCTTATATTTTCTCCTAGTTAGCTTTTTCTCCATCTAGTTCTCATAGGACAAGATCTATGTTCTTAGCTTCTGTCTGCTTGCCTGTCTACTGTAATGTTCTATGTTATGAATGCCATAGGATATAACTCTCTGAAACTGTAAGCCCCCAAAAGATGTTTTATTTTATAAGATACTTTGGCTGTGTTGTCTTATCATGGCAATAGAAACTAATTAATGTGGACATAAGGATGTAAAAGCTGAATGATAGGGAGAAGAACTGTGAAGTGCTACCATGAGTATATTATACAGATATTGCAATAATGATTTCACAGCAGTAGTAGCTGTCAGCAATAAGCCTGTACTAAACTGGGCCTCTCAGTCATAAACTGGGGAGAGAATCCTGTGGCCCTATATCTCCGTATTCTACTATGAGCTACTGGTAAATTCTAGAGGAGGGGTAGGCATTCTTTTCAGTTGTATAGCCACAAAACCAAACTATTCTTCACTGAATTGTAATAAATCCAAGCTTGTTCAGATAGCTTTAGTTAAACTCAATATGTTATAAAACAAAACACAATTGTGGCAAAGAGAATTATGGGGAATTTTGGAAATGCCTGGTCTTCAAAGTTAGTAATCTTCTCATTAAGTCAGTTTAAAAAGTAGAGAATATTTTTATTCAATGACATAATTGTAAGAAAAAGAAGTAAGATGGCAATTATCAGTAAATTATGAAAATACTTTCTAAAAGAATTTGCTGCCCTTAGAGAAATTGTAATCTAAAATATCTTTCTTTATAGCTCTTTTCAGTGCTTTCAAGTGACCCTCTTCCGATTTTTAGTTTGTATGGAACAGTTTATTACAATGAAAGAAAAAAAAAGATGTGTTTTCTAATAAATAAAACTGAAGAAAATCTCAGCCTTAGCATAATTTCCACAATTTCCTCTGGAGTGATAGTGTTAAGAAAACACAAAAGAGCATGCAGTGAACAATTTAATTCCACATAAACATTTGTCTATTGTAGAAAATCAAACAACAAGGGGCCAGGAATATATGATTTTTAATAATGATATGTGCTTTGGAAAATTCTGGAAAATTTTGCCTGTTTTTATCTCAGTCTTTGATCTGAAAAAAATTCTATGATGAACTAATTTTACATTAAAAATAATTGAGTTAGGCTAATAACACAAACACTGGCCTTACTGATACTTTTACAACTACTGTTCTAGAAAATAAATGAGAAAAGTCTCTAAGTTGAACTTTCAATCTGTTATTTCTCAGATGTACATAGAGACAGAGAGGTATGATAAAGATGGAGACAGGTAGACAGACAGAGGTACAGAAAAGGTATAACTGATGTACTTGTGATTCTGTGAACAATCTTCTTAAGAACAGACTAGTACATTTTCAAAATGTGTGTGTACACCTTGTGAATTACAATTTTATTTTATTTTATTTTCATTTTTGTAAAATTATTTGTTTACATCTCAAATGATATCATCCTTCCTGATTACCCCTCCACAAACTATAAATTTATAAAATTTAAAAATCATCAGATCCTACTACAAAAGCCTATACTCAACAAAACTGGAAAATATAAAGAAAATGGACAATTTTCCAGACAGATACCAGGTACCAAAGTTAAATTAGGATCAGTTCAAATATTTAAACAGTCCCACAACACCTAAAGAAATAGGAGCAGTCATCAAAACCTCCCAAATAAAAAAGTCCAGCACCAAATGGATTTATCAGACCTTTAAAAAGGACTATACCAATGCTCTTAAAAAACTATTCCACAAAATAGAAACAGAAAGAACACTATCCAATTTCATCTATGAAGCCACAATTGTGCTAATACATAAACCACACAAAGACCCAACAAAGAAAGAGAACATCAGACCAATCTTCCTTATGAACATTGATGCAAAAATAATAAATAGAATTCCCACATACCGAATCCAAGAACACATCAAAACAATCATCCATCACGATCAAATAGGGTTCATCCCAGGGATGCAGGAATAGTTCAATATACAGAAATCCATCAATGTAATCCACTATATAAACAAACTCAAAGGAAAAAAAAATTCACATGATCATCTCATTAAATACTGAGAAAGCATTTGACAAAATTCAACACCCCTTTATGTTAAAAGTTTTGGAAAGATCAGGAATACAAGTTTTATAGCTAAACATAGTAAAAGCAATACACTGCAAAACAAAAGCCAGCATAAAACTAAATGGGGAGAATCTCAAAGCAAGCCCACTAAAATCAGGGACCAGACAAGGCTGCCCACTCTCACCTACCTATTCGATGAAGGACTGAAAGTCTTAGCCAGAGCAATTAGATAACAAAAAAATGTCAAAGGGATACAAATTGGAAAGGAAGAAGTCAAAATATCACTATTTGGAGGTGATATGATAGCATACGTAAGTGACCTCAAAAATTCCACCAGAGAACATTTACAGCTGATAAACAACGTCAGTGGGAGGAAAACCCAGCATTTTCAACAAATGGTGCTGGTTCAACTGGAGGTAAGCATGAAGAAGAATGGGAATAAATCCATACTTATCTCCTTGTACAAAGCTCAATTCCAAGTGGATCAAGGACCTCCACATAAAACGAGATACACTCAATACCCCAGTGTAGGGAAATGCTAGGATGGGAAGTGGGAGAGTGTAGGTGGGTGGGTGAGCACTCCCATAGAGACAGGCGGAGGGGGATGGAAGAGGGGTTTTCCAGAGGGTAATCCAGGAATTTGGATAACATTTGAAATGTAAGTAAAGAAAATATCCAATAAAACATAATGATTGAAAAGAAAACAGTATGGAATTGTTTTGCCTTTTGTTTAACTTGAGCTCACTTGGGTAAGGAAACTTGGAGAGAATTTTTCTTTTCTGCTCTTTATCATTTCAAATGCATTTTGTCCTCTCTGACTGTGTTTCAAATCTGAAGTTTCTAGGAGCCCAAAGGATAGAGAAGTCACAGCAGTGCATTCTGGTGACATTGATGTGATTTCTCGGAGGCTTCCCTTTCTCCCTGGCTGACTCTGTTCCTCTGATAAATAAAAGTGTGTCTTCAAGCATAGAAGGCAAGTGCATTGCTTGGGGAATTTTGCCACAAACAAAATAGCTGTATCATCTAATACTAAGGGAATAAAAGGATTTAAAGTAGAAAAACATGGCTGTGGGTCAATTTGAATAATGTATGTCACTGTCAGAAACACAGGACTGCCCTCTGTTGAGGAAACATTTATAAGGGGTTCTATTCTATGATATTTTTCTAGTGTCTGGATCTAAGCAGATTGACTCTGCTCAAACTAGCAGAGCACTTTTTATACTCCTCATTAAGTGAATTATTCTTACAATAATTCTAACTTGTCTTGGGGTGATTACCCAACATTAAAAGAAAGAAATCAGGAGGGGGCAGTAACATTATTAAACACAAGGTGATAAACCTTTATAAAACGACTTTAAAAGAATAGCTGAAATGGAAGTGGATGCCTAACCACTTCAGGATGGTTTCATGACAATTAATTACAGATGGGTCAATACAGTGGTATAAAAAAGACTGCACACAGACTTTATCAGTCTAAAGCTTACTAGAGGAAATAGGATGGCCTTCCAGATAAACTTGATATAAAAGTAATGTTCCTCTTGAATGAATTCTTATTTTAATTTTTTCTGGCTCATGGAAAGTTTTGAATTAAAAAACTAATCATTTAAACAGTATCATGTGTTAAATATTCACTTATTTTCCCAATAGGACTGCTATGCCCTTGGTGATTTAACTGGTTTTCAAAGGAAGTCATCGCAGGATAATTTTATTTAAAATGTTGCATCATCTCAAAAACTGTTCAGAAATAGGATATGTAATAATTAATACTATTTTATCAGCTCAATAGATAACTATGATACACCTGTATAATAACACATGATTAAAATAATATTAATAGCAACACCAGAAACTATACTAAACAAAAAGAAGTTATCCTTCTGCTCTTACTTTTAATCTGAATATTGGTTCTTGGTTATCCAAAGACAGCAACCGACAGTGTTATTCTTCCTGACCACAGTAGAAAAAGGTTCTACCTAAATGTAAATATCTACATTTAAAATCTGATCAGATTTTTGCATAGTCTCTGTGTTCTGAATGTCGGCATTGCTGATTGGCAGCTGTGGTGAAATGTAGCATAGCAACTTGACCAACTCAGCTTGGCTGCATGCATGGAAATCACCCTCTTTCCAGAGAGCTTTGGGTGCCGTGTGATCCTTAGTAGGACATTTTGTACAACCATAAGACAGAACACCACAAGGATTTACAAGTGTTGACTCAAGAATGAGTCTACATGAAGATGAACTGCTACATTGTTCTAGAAAATGTAAGCTAATCGTTGACATTCTCTACGAAAGAAATGTCAAAGCCAAAAGGTAGTAAATAGATGTCCTAGTGGTGGGATCTTAGAAATTTTCACTCAAAGACCACACTCCTGAAAGATTCCTCAAATTTCTCCTATCCCCCCTCTTGCTCTCTCTGTCTCTCTGTCTCTTGTCTCTGTCTCTGTCTCTCTCTGTCTATCTCTCCCTCCCTCCCTCCCTCCCTCCCTTTTTCCCTCCCTCCCCTCACCCTGTCTTTTGTATTTTCTTTTATAAATGATGCTAAACACACAATAGAATTTCTCTCAATTCATTGACATCTGAGTGCAGCATTAGGTCTTATTCATAAAGGAAACTTACAAAGGGTCATCACAATCACAGGATTCATGCAAAACACATGGGGTATGCAATATATAGAGACCACAACATAAAATTGTCTATTTTAAGTCCAATATGATAATTAATATATGCTCAATGCAGGTAGGGGCATACTTGTGACATATTATGACAGTAGCTGCAGATAAAATATGAGCAAGTGAGTGTGGCTGTAGGGATGTCCGTATTTGGGGAAAGGGTCATATCCTACAGATTTTTGCTGTAATGGATCAAAAGGATAAGAATATGGCAGCATCTGAGTGTTTATTGCAACACTGAGTGAATAACTTATGGAGTGTAAATAGAAGAAGGGAGATCACTTGAAAAATCAGGTTGTGTTGAGCTGTCAGGCAGCAACAAAGAACAATAAGATTGTCAGACTAGCGTTATGTCGCTTATGAAACAGAGTGGTGGATTGGTGAGGGTGGGGAACTTCTGCAGGATAGGTATGCCCTGGGGAGCAATCAAGGATCAGACATGATGTTGTAGGCACTTGTTGCTGTATTTCCTAAACCAGGAAATATGACTGAAGGCTCAATTGGGGTCGAGGACAGGGATTCAGCCTTAGATCTACTGTATTTTGGAGACATACTGAATGTGGATATAGACTTTTTGAATAGAAAGTCAAATATACAAGTTTGGAGTTTATAGGGGAGATCTAAGCTAGAATTACAAATACGGCTGTGATTTGCTCTTAAGTTGCAAATTTTAACTGTGGCCATGGGTGAATATGATTTTGTGCCACACCCAAACATGGCGCCGAGAACTCAGCAAACAGAGCTGTTGCCCAGCCAAGAGACTTAATGCGCATGCGCCACATACATCATAGCCCGCTCTCGGGGCATACTATTGAGTTACTGGAGGGTGCACCAATCAGGTATCGACACGAGTCTCCTAGGCATATATAGCAGTGCATTTCTCCCCCATGTGAGGAGAAGAGGAAGACAGTGGAGAGATTGCGGGAGACCCCACGTGGAGGGATGGCGGAGAGATACCACGTGGAGAGAGACTCGGTAAAAGAGATTGTGGGAGATCCCGCGTGGACAGAGACTGGACAGAGAGATCGCATGTGGGAGACTGCTCTTGAGAGGTTGCCTAGACAGTAGAACCCGGTAGGGAGTCCCCGGCTCAGAGAGAAGTTTCCTGCTCAAGAAGCCCCCTGCTCAAAGTGCTGTAAAATAAAGGTTATCCGCAGAAGAATCTGTTTGTTTGTTGCGTGGGCGCGTGACACACAATATTTAAAGATGCCTTAAAGAAGGCATCAGCAAAAGAGTTAGCAAGTGTGGAAAAACATGAAAAATATATTAGGAAGGTTCTCTTGATACAGTATGAATGAGTTATGTATGTCTAATGCTGCTTTAAAACCTTGTATGGTAAGCTTCTAATAACTTGCAGTCCTTAGAAGCTCTGTATCCTCTTCACCCCTACCTGGATTGTCTAATTGGGCCTCAGTGGAAGAAGATCCTAAAGTTACTAGATGTCTCAGGGTGGGGAGGTACTCTGAGGAGATGGGTAGAAAGCAATGGGAGAGGGGATCTGTGGTTGTAACACTTGGGGAGAGAACTTAACAGTGACAAACTAGAAGCAATCCCACTAAAATCAGGGACTAGACAAGGTTTCCCACTCTCCCCTTACCTATTCAACATAGTACTGGAAGCCCTAGGGAGCAACTAGAGAGCACAAAGAAAGCAAAGGGATACAAATTGGAATGGAAGAAGTAAAATTATCATTGTTTGCAGATGACATAATAGTGTACGTAAGTGACCCCAAAAATTCCACCAGAGAATTACTACAGCTGATAAACAAGTTCAGCAAAGTGGCTGGATATAAAATTAACTCAAACAAATCAGTACCCTTTCTCTATTCAAAGGACAAACATGCGGAGAAAGAAATTATGGAAAAGATACCCTTCACAATAGTCACAAACAATATGAAATACCTTCGTGTGACTCTAACTAAGCAAGTGAAGAACCTGTATGACAAGAACTTCAAATATCTAAAGAAGGAAATCAAGGAAGATCTCAGAAAATGGAAAAATCTCCAAGTTCATGGATTGGAAGGATCAACACTGTAAAAATCGCCATCTTGCCAAAAGCAATCTACAGATTCAATGCAATTCCCATTAAAATTCCAACCCAATTCTTCATAGAGTTTGAAAGAGCAATGTATTATTTCATTTGGAATAACAAAAGACCTAGAATAATGAAATCCATCCTCAACAACATAAAAACATCTATGGAAATTACTATCCCCGACCTCAAGCTATATTACAAGGCAATTGTGCCAAAAACTGTATAGTACTGGTACAGAAATAGGCACGTGGATCAATGGAATAGAATAGAAGATCCAGAAAAGAGCCCTCACATATATGGTCACTTGATTTTTGACAAAGTAGCTGTAATAATTCAATGGAAAAAGGACAGCGTTCAACAAATTGTGTTGGTCCAACTGTCACTCAGTATGCAGAAGAATGAAAATAGACCCTTTCTTATCTCCTTGTATAAAGCTCAAGAGCAATTGGATCAAAGATCTCCACATTAAATCAGGTACACTGAAACTATTAGATGAGAAAGTAGGGAAAACCTTAGAACTCATAGGCACAGAAGAAAATTTCCTGAACAGAACACCAATGGCTCATGCTCTAAGGTCAAAGATCAACAAATGGGACTTAATGAGATTGCAAAGTTTCTGTAAGGCTAAGGACAGTGTCAAGAAAACATAATGTCAGCCAACAGATTGGGAAAAGATCTGTACCAACCCCACATCTGATAGAGGCCTAATATCCAAGGTATACAGAGAACTCAAGACATTAGACACCAGAGAGGCAAACAGCCATATTAAAAAATGGGGTACAGAGCTAAACAAAACGTTCTCAATCAGGAATATTGAATGGTGAAGAAGCCTCTAAGGAAGTGCTTGACATCCTTCACCATCAGGGAAATGCAAATCAAAACAACCCTGAGATTACACCTCACACCAGTTAAAATGGCTAAGATCAAAAATTCAGATGACATCAGATGCTGGTGAGGATGTAGAGAAAGAGGAACACTTCTCCACTGTTGGTGGGCTTGTAAACTGGTTCAACCACTCTGGAAATCAGTCTGGTGGTTCCTCAGAAAACTGGACATAGTACTGCCTGAAGATCCAGTTATCTTACTTCTTGCCATATACCCCAGAGATGCTCCAACATACAATAAAGACACATTCACCACAATGTTCATAGCAGCCTCATTTATAATAGCCAAAACCTGGAAAAAAACCAGGTGTTCTTCAGTAGATGAATGGGTATAAAAATTGTGGTACACTTATACAATGGGGTACTAGTCAGCTATCAGAAAAAATAACCTTATGGAATTCTTAAGAAAATAGATGTATCTAGAGAATATCATCTAGAGTGAGATAACGCAGTCACCAAGAACAGACATAATATGCAGTCACTGATAATTGGATACTAACCCCAGAAAGCTCTGGACACCCCAGAAGTAACTCACAGACTATGTAAAGTTCAAGAAAAACAAAGGCCAAAAAAAAAAAAAAAAAAGAAAAAAAAAAAAAAGAAAGAAAGAAAGTAAAATCATTATGCTTAATCCTTACCAAGAAAACGTTTGCCTATTTCCAGGTTACAACTTTTTTTTTTTTTACTTGTACTTTATGCTCATTGTAACTAGTAAGATTTTAATGCATACTATCAAACCTTTTAAAAATCGAGTATAGACAAAAATGTATTCATATACTTTTATGCAAATATGCTTTTAAAATCTGTACATTTATCTTTGTTTTTTTAAGTAAAGTTGTTCAATTAAAGAAAATCTTTACATGTATCTCTCTTCTTAAAATAAGCTGTAAGAAAAAATAGAAAAATCTTCTCTATTATCATGTGATCTAACTGCTCCTTTAGTAAACACATTTATAAAAGACACTTAGATAAATGAGAAGGTTTTTCAACATATATAAAAATTTTTTTTCTTCTTTCAGTAAAAGTATTTAAGACCACATCTCATTGGTCTCTTTCTCTTTCTCCATATGTAAAGCTCTTTTGAGAGATTCGCTGCTGCTGTTTACACAAGTCCTGCAGGAGATCCTGTAGTTATTTGCAAAATTCTGATATGATTTTAAGAGAGGCACCTGATCCCTATGTGAAATCTATTTTCTTCAGGGGTGTCACCCTTGGTAGGTTGATCACACTCCAGTGGATATCCCCATACCCTTATGCACATATGGGCTGCAGTAATTGGACTCAGTGGGTAATAAAATGGAAAAGAGGATGCAAAATTGAGAGAGGGACCTTAGGGTTATTCAGGAGACATGGGAGGCAGGAAAATAGAGATGAATATGATCAGAGCAAATTGCATTCATGCAAGAAATTCATGAGGAATAAAATAGTATTTAAAAGTTTGAGAGAAGACAAAAAGCATATTTTTTTTTTCTGACACACTTCTGAAAAGTTAAACATGTAGCTACTTCCAGATCTTGCAGGATTTGAGCTCTGGCTATAATCACCTTTTGGACTGAGGGACTGGTTTATTAATGAGCCACTGCAACTGTGACACTGAGTTCTTACTCACTGTTGGTCCCTTTCTTTTTCTCATGTCTCATTAATCTAGTAATTACACATGACATGGAACTTTTCTTTTAATGAATTAACAAAAGAAACTTTGAAGGACTTCAAGTATAAACAAACAAACAAACAAATAATATCCTAAACAAGTCTCAAATAGAAAAGTGAGATAACCCAGTAACAGAAGAACAGACATAATATGCAGTCACTGATAACTGAGTACTAACTTTAGAAAGCTCTGAACACCCCATAAACAATTCACAGACTAAATGAAGCTCAAGAAAAACAAAGGCCAAAAAAATGAAAGCCTCAGTCTTGCTTAGGAAAAATAAATAAATACATAGCACCCTCGGAGAGAGTGGTACACCTGGACCTTAAATCATTAATAATCCAAGAACTTGTGGCAATTTTTGGCATTCACAGTTCATTATGCTTAATCTATACTCACCAAGAATTCTGTTTCCATGTTACATTCTATCCTACATGTACTTATGCTTATATTAACTAGTAGGATTTCAATGCATGCTTTCAAACCTCTAAAAGAATTAAGTACTGACAAAAATATTCATATAGTGTTATGCCAAAACGCCTTTAAAAATCTGTATATGTATCCCTTTTTTTAAAAAAATAAAGTTGTAAGAAAAAAAAAGAAAATCCACTTTACAATGCAAATGTTAAGTATTTATCTGGAACTGATCTTTAAATGAAAAAAATAGTGTATGTTATCAACAAAGCAAAGTACAGCAGTGTGGTTATAAACTTTTTGTCTGATATCTCTTCAGGCTCATGATTTCATGATGACCAATGTTACTGGATAGTTTTTCATCTTCTTTCACCGACTCTTAATCTTTTATTTCTCATTCTATTTTATATTTCTATTGAGAAATAAAAATAAAGAAATTTGGCTTGATGACTAAGGTCCTGGGGAAAAGATTTTACATTATGTCGAGTTGTCTGCCTTTTTCTGTAAATTTAAGTGCCATCTAGGTGCCACTGGGACCCAGTTATTTTATGCATATATGTATATAAGTGTATACATAAACACACACGCACACATGTGCCTCACAAAATGAATGATGGTAGAAGTATCTGTGCCCTGACACATGGAGGTTGTTAGACAAAAGCATAGTCAACAAGGGGAATAAACTGGATCCTGATGTTTGGGGAATAGTTGAAATGTAGTCAAACATATTGAAATGTTAACTAAAACTACATGATTTCCTGCAGGTCTTCTGAAGACAACAGTTGAACTCTCATGAAAGTTTTAAGGATGATGGAAAAGAAAGAGGCAAATGCGATGTACTCTTAAATGCTTTATAATGAAAGAAGAAAATGAAGTATCTTACATAGCCTTTAAAACCTCCCCATTTAGCTGAAGTTCTTCTTTGAAATGGGTTTAGAAAAATAGCAATTACATTTAACATAACAATAGAGAAGATTTCACCCTGGCTATCATTGATTATCTTGTGCTATCTATGCATAATTAGGGCAGAGAGGATGCAGACAAATTGCAGGTTATTCTCATTCTTTTTCACTCACTTTCCATTTATTAAATCAGTTAAGACATGTGTGTCCAAAGCTTCTTTTGTGTTTGGAACTGCATGCAAGGGTAATGAAAAGTTAAATTGGCTAAGACAGAAACCTCCAGCATAAGATGCTCATCTATATAGCTTCTAATCAAGAGAAAAAGACATATTTTCCTTAAAATATCCAATGATGATTAAATCCAGAGACAATATCCCTTATTTTGCCGTTGGTATTGAGATGGTTTTATGTTCCTTTCATTGATTTCTTACAACTTTTGTTGGAAATTTTCCTGGAACCTGACAAAATTTCACAATTCTAACTCTCCCCTGCATTCCTAATTCCTATCCTTATGTCCATAGGTAAATAAAAGTCATATCATCATCAAAGAAGCCCTTTTTAAACCAGGGGAGGGCAACTACTATAAAAATCCACAATTAGTCAAAATAGAACAACTGACCTTGTATGACCATTCCCTTTTAATACATATACAATACACAGTTTACAACTAAGGCTCAGAGAATATCATGGAAGTGTGTGTGTGTGTGTGTGTGTGTGTGTGTGTGTGTGTAGAGTCAAAGAGCCAGAAGTCCAGGTGCTTTCTACCAAACAGTTTTATATACATGACATGGAAACTGTACCAATAATAATCTTAACAATATAGCTACCTAAACAAGAGTGGGCCAATGACAATCCTAGTTCACATCTAATGAAGATGGAGGATCAATTTTAGATGAAGGCCCAACCTTAGATGAAAAGCTGCAGCTAACAGGCAAGGAAGAATTAATCTTTTCCAAGTTATCCTAATCAAATTAGCCATCCCTTAAAGTGTATACATATGAACAGCACTAAATGAAATTACCAGGTATAGATAGATAAATAGATAGATAGATAGATAGATAGATAGATAGATAAAAAGATAGATATATAGATGAATAGATAATTAAACAGATAAAGAGATATATAAGTATATAGATGATATATAGATATATGATTTATAAATAGATGAATAGATAATATTTATCTATTTATATATAATATATATATTTAATATATATATAAACTTATATATATATTAAATATATATTATATTTATATAATATACATATATATTTAATATATAATATGTATGCGTACATATGTATATATTAAAGAAAAAGAGATAATGAATTAGTGAGGGAGTGAAGGGCACAGGAAGAGTTAGAATGGGGAGAATGGCATGGAAATTATGTAAATGTAGTATTCATGTATAATATTCTAAAAGGTAATAAAACAACGTTAAACGGAAGTCATTGCTAGACATTCATTGTATCATTGAAACAGTCTATGCTATAAAGGGCCTTGGATTGTCAGAATGGGACTTTGCTTTGAGGGATTTACTGGGTATGTTGTTTCCTTCTGGCTTCTGCCAGTCTAGGTTTCTTATGATAAGTAAATGTCCCGGGAACCACAATATCGCTGAATACTCCCCATGGCCTCCTTTGGAACTCAAAACTATTTTCTTAAATGTTTTGGTGGATTAAAGTGTGTAACAAAAGAAATCCTGTAAGAAAGCAGGAGAAAGGCAGGAGATGGCTTAGTGGGTAAAGTGACTTCTGCAACACAGTTCAGATATTCACCATCCTTGTAAACTTCGGGATTGGCAGCATTTAGTTTTGCGCCGTAGCTTTAGTGCTGGGTGTGGGGGAAGAGACATATAGATCTGAGAACTCACTAAACAACTACCAAGGCCAAAATGACAAAACTTCATGTTCATTGACGGAACCCTATGTAAATCTGTAAGATGTAGACGGAAGAACTTACCCAATGGTTAGGTCTATCTGTTACACAGGTGAGTGTGCCCCACAAACCAAAGTGAAAAGAAGGAGAAAGTAATTCAGAAACAAAAAAGACCTTTTTTCTTATAATCCAAACCAAGCAGCTTGTACAGTTTCTCAGAGCTGCACCATGATGCCCAGGAGTGACAGTGAGGGATATTATTTAGTAAAATAAGGTCTCCAGACTGGATGTAAGTAGGAAAGACCCTTTTTTCTGTAAATAAATAGCTGTGCTAATTTTTATTTTATACATATTGATAGTTTAAAATCATCATTGATTGTGAATAAATAGAAAAGCAATAATGTGATCTCTTCTCTCATTCTCTCTATGTGAACATGTGTGTGAGTGTATAAAATGTAGGGTATATGCTCATATGTGTTCATATGCATGTGCATGTGGAGTTCTCAAACTGTCTCACTGATCCTGGAGGTCTTCAATTAGGCTATGCTGGCTGGCTTTGGTGCCCCATGTATTTCCCTGTCTCAACAATCCCAGAAGCTGCATCATAAATGCACACCATCATTCCAGACTTAAAAACAAACAAACAAACAAAAATAGGTTGTAAGTAAATACCAAGTAAATCCCAGCACTGTCATAATATCAACTTGAAGCTAGGACTTGATATTGAACATTTTATGTTTCACTCAAAGTAAACATACTGGCAGCCACCTTTTTGGTTCTCTAAGAATTTGAACATGCTTCTTTTTTCAAACCACCTGATATCCATTCCCAGTTCAATATTAATGTGGGCATTAGGATTATGAAGACAGATGGTAAATGAACTACAGTATTTGGTATGATAAAGAAAACCTGTCTGTCATTTCCCTAATTCCCCACATTCTCATTTGGTCTGACACACTTGACTGACAGGTACTCACACTGTATAATGAGAACAAATGGCTAGAACCCGAGCCTCAACTTCATATCCACCATTTATATCAACAAATCCATAAGCTTTCAGCCAATCATTTTTTTCCTGGCTTATGTTTTTTTTTTTTTTTTTTTTTTTTTTTTTTTTTTTTTTTGGTAACAGCAGGTGAAAAGATTCAAAGATGAGAATTAATTACACTGATACAGTGCTACCTGCTATCAAGAGAAGTTCTATATTCTTGTGGACATTATTCATTGGCTCCAAAGGACATAAAACATCAGAGAAACAGCAGCAACAATGTATTAATAGGCCAAATTTCTGAAGCTTGACAAAACACATTATGTCAGTGAAAGACATTGTGTTGTTTAATGAGATATGATAAAATGAAAATTTACGTTTTTCAGTACAGATCACTTAGAGCTAGGTTGCTTTTTGGATAGTAACAATGGTGAATGGCTTAATCTTATGTGACTCTAGTGTGTTATTAAAAATTAAGGAGATAGATGAAAATAGTAAAATTTAAACTGCACATTTAAACTGAAAATATCTTGGCCAAGGGCAATGCCAAGCCTCACCAGATAATTTGTGATCCTGAGTTAGGCAAGTGCATTCAATTTATGGTAGATTTAAGAAGGAAAGCTAAATTTGAAGTGGAAAAACACTGGATTTAGCACACAACATTTCTCAAAACCTATAATGTGATGTAGGTTTTGTTAAGAGAGTATCTATGACAATGCAAATTTGACTTCGAGAAGAATATGGAGGGTACTTTTCAGTAGTGGTCTACACCACTTCTGTTCCACTGAGGTATAACATAGCATATGTTAACATGTATGTATAATATATATAATATGCAATTATATAATTATAATATAATATTATATATATGTATAATAACTGTGGATACAGCTTTATGAATGAAAGCATTTTTAGGTTTTTATCCACTTATACACCTTCTTAAGTTTTCTTTTCATGCAGAAATAACACTGTTGATGGAACATGTTTTCATTGAACAAGTTTTCATTTCTGGAGGATGAAGTGGCGGTTTTATCCTGATACTGGAAACCACATATTAGTCAAATAGTTTTAAGTGAAAATAGTCTCATCACACCTGTGGGTTAGTCTATACTAATCCTGAAATACCAACTCCTATAGGGCAGGCAGAGCTTGAACCTGCACCTGTGTCAGTTTCTGAAGTCGACTACCAACCTTGCAACAATAACTTCAATTCAAAAGCACAGATTATTTAAGTTCAAGGTTGTCATGTTTTTTTTTTTTTTTTTTTTTTTTTTTTTTTTTTTTTTGGTCTACCTCCCTCAAATATGTCTTTTAATATCATTCACTTCTTGATAAATTTTATAATTAGCTTGTGAATGAAAAATCTTCACAAGAATTTCAACTTGGCTTCTGATGAGTCTTTGGGTCATTTTGAGGAAATGTCCCATCCAATATCATCTAATAATATTTTATGCAGTTCATTAATATTGGATCTACATTTTCAGTATTAAGTACTTATTTCTTCACTGCTTTAAAGTAAGGAATAGGTTATATTTGTCATATATGCCCCACTTTTTCTTGTATTATATGTAGCGTATCCAGGTTTATGTTGAAGTCTTTGAACCACTGGGATTTGATGTTGAAGTCTTTGAACCACTGGAATTTGAGTTTTGTACAGAGTGAAAAATGTAGCTCTATTTGCATTCTTCTGCATGTAGCCATCCAGTTAGAACAGCATTGTTTGTTGAAGAAACTTTCTCTTTTCCATCATATGGTTTTGGTTTTTTTGTTCAAAACAAAAAAAAAAAAAAAAAAAAAAAAAAAAAAAAAAAAAAAAAAAAAAAAAAAAACCAAGTATCTGTAGGTGTGTTTATTTCAGGGACTTTGACTTGATTTTATTGATCGTCCCATCTTTTTCTATATCAGTGCCATGCAATTTTTTATTACAGTTGTTCTGTACTACAGCTTGAGATCAGAGATGGTGAGACCTCCAGAAGTTCCCTTATTGTACAGGACTGTTTTATTTATCCTGAGTTTTTAGGTTTTCCATGTGAAGCTAAGAATTGTTCTCTCAGATTCTGTAAAAAATTGTGTTTGAATTTTGATGGAAATTGCATTGAATCTGTAAGATGGCCATTTTCACTATGTCAATCCTATTTATCTATGAGCCTGGAAGACTTTTTTCTTCTAATATTTTCTTAAATGTCTTCAGAGACTTGAAGTTCTTCCCACACAGGTCTTTAACTTGCTCCTTAAGAGTTACACCTAGATATTTCATATTATTTGTGGCTAATCCTAGCCATGAACCACCAACCAAAAAGCATATAAGAGCTGGACATAGACCCTCTGCACATGTGTAGACTTCAGGCAGGTCCCTCAATGATTGGAGTGAGAATTTACCCTGACTCTATTGCCTGTCTGGATTTTGTTTCCCTTACTTGGCTGTTCTGTATGACCTTACTGGAGGAGGGAAGCTTTTGTCTAGTCCTGTAGTGACTTGAGGTGTGAGGGTAGGTTGATAACCAGGGTTGATCTTCACCCTTTCACAACTGAAGGAAAGAGGGCAGGGAAAGTGGCCATATGAAGGAGACTTTGGGGGAAAGATGGGTTGTGAATAGATGTAACATGAAAGAAAGAAAAAATGAGAGGAAGAAAGAAAAGAAGAAAAGAAGGAAGAAAAAAGGAGAAAGAAATCGAAAAAGTCAAAAGATTATATCATCTGCAAACAGGTGCCCAATCTTTATAATTTTCTTTAATTTTTTTATATCTTTAAAACATGGTAATAGTCAAAGTTTTCTTGGTGTGTAAAGATTAAGCACAATGGTTTTTCATTTTCCTTTTTTTTTTTTTTTGTTTTTTTTTTTTTTTTTGAACTTCATATAGTCTGTGAGTTTTTTTCTGGGGTGTTCTGAGCTTTCTGGAGTTAGTATCCAATTATCAGTGACTGCATAGTATGTCCGTTCTTTTGTGATCTTGCTTTACATGTACTTTACGCTTATTGTAACTAGTAAGATTTTAATGCATACTATCAAACCTTTAAAAAAGTTAAGTACTGACAAAAATATTCTTATAGTTTTATGCAAAAATGTATAAAAGCAGTACATTTATCTTCGTTTTTTAAAATAAAGTTGTTCAATTTATAAAAATAAAAAACAGTAAAGACTGTTAAGTACAAAATGGAATAAAAGTGATAGTATTAGAAAACTTTGATCTTCTTAGGTTAATAGAAAGAATTGAGTGCTTGATTCATAGGATATTAACATTTATGTTTCAGCATGTAGACATTTTAATTATACAAAAATAATTTTTGTGCTATCTTATATCTTGTGTTTACATTGATATCAATATAGTTTGATTATTATTTTCTCTTATTTATGTTTTTCATTCCATTGACTTTTTGGAACAGCTTTTAGATAACTGACTATTCTGTACAACTCTCTCACTTAGAATTTAGATGTTCTAAGATATGCATAATCATTGTCACAATCAACTTTCTACTCAGATTGGAAGCCTTACACATTTCAGCTAGACCCTCCTCTTAAGCAAGCACCACTCCATTTCCACCCTATTTCAATTCCTAGCTCTGGCCTTTAATGTGACTCTATACTAAGCTTTATAATCAGCTGCTTAATGTTTTGCAAACCTTAATGTTTCCAAATTTTAATGTTGCCACATGCTTTCGTATTTTTGGTTATAGTTCAATAATATTTCATTATGAACACATCTA
This sequence comes from Micromys minutus, assembly GCF_963924665.1. Taxonomy (NCBI): domain Eukaryota; kingdom Metazoa; phylum Chordata; class Mammalia; order Rodentia; family Muridae; genus Micromys; species Micromys minutus. Next base: position 48,274,811 of record NC_137974.1, read on the forward strand.
CATTTTACTTATCCATTTATCCTTTGATGGACATTTGAGTTATTTCCACTTTTTGGTGATTACAAATAAAAATATTATAAATACTCATGTACAATTATTTTCTGTGTGCACATATGTTTGCAATTATCCTTGGGAAAATGCCTAGGAGTAGGATAGCTGCATCATGTGGTAATTTTATATTTAATTGTTTGAAGAATTGGCAAGTTGTTTGAAAGCAGATGTTCATGTTATTGCTTGCTTCTCTCTCTCTCTAACAAATACATACATATTATATATTTATATCAAAATTTTCTCAAAATATTGCTCTTTATAAACGTCTTACAAAATGCTGCTACATTTTTATGTTGAGTCTAGTTTTGTAGAAATTTATGAGTAAATTGTAAAATGTATACCAGTTTTGTTAGTGAACAAATCTGAATATATATAGATATTAGTCACAGATCCTAGGAGGTATTACAGCTCTAGGGCTTACATAGATTGTGTCACATCACACACATATTTGCCACATGTTGTCCTCATAACTATTTTTACATATGCCTCATTTTCATAGTGTTCTTCATTTTCAGTAATTGTATTTTATCTTGACAATTTTACATATTGTCTTTTCTGTAAAATTTGCTGATAAATTTTTCATATTCATGCACAATTTATTATTCAACAGTTAATTTTGAAATTCTAGATTAATCTTTTCACACTTCACTTCTTTGTCACTAGGATCCTGCTTTGCTTTGGAAACATCTTACGTCTTCTTTCTCACTCTGTTTTCAAGGAGAACCTAAGTTCTTCTCTGCTTTTCTTACAAAAGTGTGAACATGACAAATACAGACCTGATTGCCCCTGGACTTACACTTCTTATTTTGCATTGGACTCCTTTCCAATCTTGTGTTTTAGTTTTCTTAGCCCATCTTTTTCATAGTGACTCCTTCATATTTTCTTTTTCTCCACTGACCCTATATCATTAATGTACATGGATAGTTGGTATTAAAATCATTTCAATAATTTTAGTATTGTGATTTACAATAAAAACTTATTTAGTTTTAGTCTCAGTTTCTTAGTACTCAGTTTCTAAATGCTTTGAGTCCTGAAAGTGATGCATCTAATTTTATGAATGTGACTGAAATAACTGATTTGGGAAGATATCTTTGGATATGGTTGGTTGCTATGGGAAAGAACCATGTGTTATATAGTTATAAATTACAGCCTTACCCCAGTCTCTCAGTAGAGGAGAGAGGCAGAGGTTATATATCTTAAGGGACAATGAGTTTATCGATCATACCTATATTCAGAGGACCCCCTAAAAACATAAGACATGGTGTGGAAAGTTTATACTGCATCCATACAGTAAAGGCCCATGCCACTAAACAAGACAGAAAATCCTAATTAGAACTTTATGTATGTATCTTTATGTTCATTTGTGTCTTTTAAATCTTCTTAATAGTAAGTTATTAATCATAAATTGAAAGCTTATTAGATTTCTGTGCATCACTCAAATATAAGATTGAATTCAATATGTTTATATTTTCAACCAAATGTTATAAAAAATGATAAGGAAGGAACTTTTTACTCATTACTGGGAAAATCTATCAAGAAGAATTCTCAATACTGAATATCTATGCTACAAATACAAGAGCAAACACATTCATAAAAGAAACCCCACTGAAGCTCAAAACATATATTGTATCATACACAATACTAGTGGGAGACATCAACACCATACTCTCATCAATGGACAGATCATAAAAACAGACACTGAGAAGAGACACAGCAAAACTAGCAGAGGTTATGACCCAATTGGAATCAAGAGAAATCTATAGAAAATTTCATTCTAAACAAAAGAATGTAACTTCTTCTCAGCACCTCATGGCACCTTTTTTCAAAGTTGACCATATAGTCAGTCACAAAACAAGCCTCAACAGATATACAAAGATTCAAATATTTCCATGAATCCTGTCAGATGACCATGGACAAAGACTGGTCTTTAATAACAACAAAGACAACACAAAGCCCACATATACATGGAAGCTGAACAATGCTCTACTCAACGATAACATGGCCAAGGAAAAAAATGAAGAAATAAATTAAGTATTTTTTTTAGAATTTAATAAAAATGAAATCACAACATGAAATCCAAAACCATGGGATGCAATGAGAGCAGTACTAAGAGAAAAATTCATAGCTCTGAATTTTTCAAAAAAAAAAAAAAAATCATGAGAGAGCATACACTAACAACTTGACAGAATAGCAGAAAGCTCTACAACAAAAAGAAGCAAATATACCAAAGAGGAGTAGAACACAGGAAATAATCAAACTCAGAGCAGAAATCAACCAAATAGAAACAAAAAGAACCATTCAAAGAGTCAACAAAACTGTTTTTTTTTTAAAAATTAGCAAGATAGATTAAACCCTTAGCCAGACTAACTAGAATACACAAAGAGAGTATCAAAATTAACAATATTTGAAATTAAAAGGGAGACATAACAACAGAAACTGAGGAAATTCAAGAAATCATCAGACCCTATTACAAAAGCCTATACTCAACAAAACTGGAAAATCTGGAGAAATGGACAAATTTCTAGAATGATACCACTTACCAAAGTTAAATGAGGATCAGATAAACCATTTAAACAGTCTCATATCACCTAAAGAAATAGAAGCAGTCATCAAAAGCCTCCCAACCCAAAAAAGCCCAGGACCAGATGGGTTCAGTGCAGAATTCTAAGAGTACCCTTCAAACTTTTCCACAAAATAGAGAGAGGGAATACTACCCAACTCATTCCTCGAAGCCACAACTACTCTCATTCCTAAACCACAAAAAGACAAAACAAGGACAGAGAACTTCAGACCAATCTCCCTCATGAACAATAATGCAAAAATACTCAATAAAATTATTGCAAACCAAATCCAAGAACACATCAAAATGATAATTAACCATGTTCACACCTGCTGCATCCCTGTTCTGCAGGAATGTTTCAATATATGGAAATCCATCAAAGTAATTCACCATATAAACAAACTCACAAAATAAAAATAAAACAAAACAGGTGATCTCCTCATAGATGCTGAGAAAGCATTTGACAAACTTCAACACCACTTTATGTTAAAATTCTTGGAAAGAGCATAAATTAAAGGACTATACCTAAACATAGTACAAGCAATATACAGCAAACTGGTAGTCAACATCAAACTAAATGGTGAGTAACTTGAAGCAATCACATTAACATCAGGCACTAGACAAGGATGCCTACTCTCCCCCTACCTATTCAATATAGTACTAGAAATCCTGGCCAGAGCAATTAGACAACAAAAAGAAGTCAAAGGGATGCAAATCAAGAAGGAAGAAATCAAAATATGACTATTTGCTGATGACTTGATAGTATACTAAAGTAACCCCCAAAATCCCACCATAGAACTTTTACAGCTGACAAATAACTTCAGCAAATTGGCTTGATATAAAATTAACTCAAACCAATCATTAGCCTTCCTATACTCAAAGGAAAAACATGCTTAGAAAGAAATTAGGGAAAAGATACCCTTCACAATAGTCACAAACAATATGAAATACCTTGATGTGACCCAAACTAAGCAAGATCTGTATGACAAGAACTTCAAATCTCTAAAGAAGGAAATTGAAGAAGATCTCAGAATATGGAAAGATCTTTCATGCTCATTGATTGGAAGGGTGAACACTGTAAAAATGGCCATCTTACCAAAAGCTATCTGCAAATTCAATGCAATTCCCCTAAAATTCTAAAATAATTCTTCATAGAGTTATTTGCAAAAGGGAAATTTCAAATTTAAATGGAATAACAAAAAACCATGAATAGCAAAATCTATCCTCAACAACAAGAAAACTTCTTTGGTAAAGAGAGATAGGCAGGTAGATCAATTGAACAAAATAGAAGATTCAGAAATGAACTCTACCACATATGATAACTTGATCTTTGAAGAGGAGCTGAAAACATTCAACAAAAAAAGACAGCCTCTTCAACAAATGGTGTTGGTTCAACTGGCATTCAGTCTGTCAAAGAATGCAAATTGATCCTTTCTTATCTCATTGTACAATGGTCAATTGCAAGTGGATCAAAGATCTCCACATAAAACCAGGTACACTGAAACTATTAGAAGAAAAAGTGGGGAAAAGCTTAGACCATAGAGGCACAGGGGGAAATTTCCTGAACGGAACACCAATGGCTTATGCTCTATGATAAAAAAAAAAATTGATAAATGGGACTTTATGAGACTGCAAAGTGTTTGTAAGGCTAAGGACAATGACCAGAAAACAAAATGGCAGCCAACAGACTGGGTAAGCATTTTTACCAATCCCACATCTGATAGAGGTCTAATATCCAATATATACAAAGAACTCAAGAAGTTAGACTGCAGAGAATCAAACAATCCTATTAAAATGGGGTACAGAGCTAAACAAAGAAGTCTCAAATGAGGAATATCGAATGGCTAAGAAGCACCTAAGGAAATGCTCAATATCCCTAGTCATCAGAGAAATCCAAATCAAAACAACCCTGAGATTCCGCCTCACACCTTTCAGAATGCCTAAGATGAAAATCTCAGATGAAAGCTGATGCTGGTGAGGATGTGGAGATAGAGGAATACTCCTTCACTGTTGGTGGGGGTGTAAGCTTGTACAACCACTCTGGAAATCAGTGAGGTGGTTCCTCAAATAATTGGAGATAGGACTACCTGAAGACCCAACTATTTCACCTCTGGGCATATACCCCAAAGTTGTCCCAACATATAATAAGGACACATGCTCCACCATGTTCATAGCAGCCTTACTCATAATATCCAGAAGCTGGAAAGAACCCAGATGTCCTTCTGTAGATGAATGGATACAGACATTGTGATATATTTACACAATGGAGTACTACTCAGCTATTAGACACAATGACTTTATAAAATCCCTATGCAAATGGATGTATCTAAAGAATATCATCCTGAGTGAGGTAAGCCAGTCACAAAAGAACAGACATAATATTCATTCACTGATAACTGAATACTAGTCCCAGAAAGCTCTGAATACCCACGAAACAACTCACAGATCTTATGAAGAAAATGGAAGGCAAAAAGTGGAAGCCTCAGTCTTAGAAAAAAAAATAAATGTATAACACCCTCTCAGAGTGTGGTACACCTATACTTTGAATCATTAATAATTCAAGAGCTAAGAATATATCCTTGTGACAATTCTTGGTATTTAAAAATCATTTTGTTTAATCTTTACACACCAAGAAAACTTTGACTATTTCCATGTTATGTTTTGTTTTACATGTACTTTATGTGCATTTTAACTAGTAATATTTTAATTTATACTACAAAGTCTTTAAAAAATCAAGTACTGACAAAAATATATTCCTGTAATTTTATGCAAATATGCTTTTAAATATCTGTACAATTATCTCTGTGTTTTAAAAATAAAGTTGTTTAAATATAAATAAGTAAATATGGAGCTGAGTTATGATAATCCATCTTCAACTACTAAATTTAAGGTAATAGGATACACATAACATTCTAGTCATTATTTATGGAGATCTTGGGAATTCTAACATATTTTGAATATATCAACACTCTGGGAGAAGATGCCACTAAATCAACTAAGCAGGACTCACATGGGCTCACAGAGACTGAAGCAGCAAGTACTTGCTTACATCTGCATCAGATCCTTGGAATATATGTTACAGCTGTCAGCTTAGTGTTTTTGTGGGACTACTCACAGTGGGAACAGGTGCTTCCCTAAATCTTTTGCCTGCCCTTGAGGCTATTTTCCTCCTATTGGATTGCCTTATCAGCCTTGATTCAAGATCTTTTGCCCTATCTTATTGTATCATGTTTTTCTTTCTCAAAGAGATTTCCCAAAAGTAGTTTATTAAACAAAAGAATATAAAACTCAATCTGAAATATGGAAATATTATTGTATAACATGGGAATATCTGAAAGTGAACATTTTCTATTCTGAAATTCAACTCATAGAGCTCTAACAGGCACCAGTGAGAATATTGCTCCCAATGGCAAGAACCTTGGTTGTCAATTTTTTTCTGCAAAACAAGATAAGCAGGAGATAATCTTCATTTATGATCAAGAAAAATATTTTGGCTGGATGGTTAGCTTAGTACAGATACCACAAAACTAGTGATAAGAAAAAATAGTAAATACGTATCTATTGGAACATCTCCAGACATTTGGGTGAATGCCTATGCAGTTTGAAATGCTCATTAACTGATACAACTCATTCATGCTGAATAGCTATCAGGAAGGCCTTGACTATGAATGTTACTTGGCATACTTCTCTAATCTCTCCAGCATGTATAACAGGTGTCTTAGAAACCTTCCAGAATGCCCTTTGCACCCAAGCTCAGAGGTCCATATTGATGCCATAACACATTATGTTTCTATGCTTTCTGCCTTCTTCTCTAACACTATTTCCAATATGTATCATGTTTTTTCCTGTTTGGTAGAGAAAACTAAGTGAGAGTAGATCTTGGGGTATAGCTAGGAGAAGAGAGGGGAAACAGTGGTTGGGATGTATGAAAAAAGAATATTTTCATTTTTTTAAAAGAAAAAATATCAACATTTGGATTTTACTGTCATTTCAAAATTATTATACATTGTCTATTTTATTTTCTCTTTATAATGATAATTCATTCAAATCCAAAGCTTTCTCATATACATATGTGTGTATGTATGTATGTATATATATATATATATATATATATATATATATATATATACACACATTCTATACATATCATACCTTTTTATAAATATATATATCCTTTTCCCCCCTCTTTTTTATTAGATACTCAGTATTTACATTTGAGATGTTATCCCTTTACCTTGCTCCAATCCACCTCCCCTCCATTTGCCTTCACAAAGGCGCATTCCCTTCTGATACTCTGTCTCCACCCCATTGCCTTGGCATTCTCCTACAATGGGAAAACATTCTCTCTCTGGTGTGTCATATATTATAAACACATGGAATTCTAACACTTTCAAAAGTCATATATCTATGTAACAATAATTAATGAAAATGAGGCTATGAATCTGAGAGAAAGGAGGGATAATATTGGAGGGTTTGGAGGAAGACAGGGAAGAGGGAAATGATGTAATTCTACTATAATTTCTAATAATAACAGAAGTTATAAAAAACCACAGTGGGTCTGTTGTCCATTTGAGTTCAGTTCAGAGAATCAATTGTATGTATCTGCTCAATAAAATCCACTTCATTAGATGTATCTTCCTAAATCCATGGCCTTCAAAAGACATTTCTAGCAACTCTTTCTATTACATTAGGACATTAATGTCAAATATTTCATGAGGCATTGCAAGGATTTTAAAAAGTGAAATACATTTAACATTGTTATTATCAGTAGTAGTAGTAGTAGTTGTTGTTGTTGTTGTTTTTGTACTAGAAGGCAAGTTGATAAGAGATAATATGCCTCATGTGAATTTATTAATTTATCTATTAATTAATCTATCATGAAGATACTGTCAAATACAAGGACTAAAAGGACATCCTATATATTTAATATTCATATAGTGTGGTCAATACTAATATTTAAAGTAGAACCAAACTATCCAATGATTAACGAATTAGCATAATTCCTGGATTAATTCAATTTCTTACATGCTTCCTTTTAGTCTAATTATCTTTACTGTGTTGCAATAAAAATGAATTTTTGTGAAACTTATAATCAAAATATATTCTATACAATTTTTCTTTCTATGAAAGGAAAAAAATTAAATTTAAACCTGGAGAACTTATTTCAAAACAAAAAAAACTATCTTTCTGCTTTCTGCTTTGCTTACATTCATTCTTTAAGATGTATACTATATATTCAAGAAGGAAAAGCAGAAAGAATGGCATAGCTCTTTCTGACCTTCCCTTTCCCTGATGGCTAATTAGAAACTCATTACAAGAGCCACACTAGGAAATAGAAACTCCTGGAAGCCATCTCCAGGTCAGAGAACACATTTGTGAGCTCTGTCTCACCGTCTACACACAGGGTTTGTTTCTCTTCCTTCCAGTTCAAAGTTTTTCTGTTTATCTACAGGGTACAAGATGAACCTCTTGGTTATGAACATTGATATCCAGGAAAGTAACTCTAGAATCAAGGAATGATACTCTGACTCACCTAAAATTCTCTTGGAAATACAAATCAAACAAAAGAGAAAAGAAAGAAACAACAACAAAAACCAAGCAAACAACAACAAATATAAACCAATATGCTGGCTGACTCATAACCAGCTGTCCTTTCATGTCCCAGAGATGAAAGCACAGGTGTCAAAGGAGAAGAATGATAAGTAGGGTCATATTGGTGGCACCAGTCCCGTGCAGGATCATAAAGTGTTACATAAGTTTGGATGTTTATTTTAAAAAGAAGCACCAATTACCACACAAGAGAGAAAAATGCATAATAACCGTGAATTTTAGTCACTCACGAGAATATTATTCACTCACATAAATTTTAGTAATAGATAAAGGAGGTGAATTACATTTATTCTGCTTTGTGGAAGGGTGTACAGCCAGTCAGCAATAGAAAAAACTTCAAAAGAATTGCTTTCCAGCTGAAAAACAAAAATTCACCCCACTTTAAATTCAATTTCACCATCATTTAAAAATGATATCATAGTATATTAAAGAAACTGATGAGTCATGTCTAAATTAAACGCCACTGTTCACACTCACTTATAGTGAGATTCCTGGTGGATGCTTGAACCTACTGACACTAACAGATTATATAATGCAAAAATCTTTCATATTTAAATTCATATTACACATAGTGGCCATATATTCCACAGCAATGCCAGTATATATTACCTTTGGTACTCAGTCACGTCTTTGCCAATAGGAGGGTCATTCTTTTACTCATCTTTACAACCTCAGCATACAATATTACCTACTAATGTTATTCTTTTTATTTGATAAAGTACTTTATGGTTTCCCTCTGGCTTCTCCGAATTTCTACCATTGCTACTTTGTGCTGTGTAGCCATAATTCAATAAAATAAAGACTACAGAAAACGGCCACCGTGCTATCTCAGTAGTATATCTGATACTTCTTATTGACTCACAGACAACTAGCCAATGCAGAGTGAACCACTGAGCCAAGTACAACCTTGCACATCCCTAAAAGGGTGGCATGACCTCTTTTCCTGCTACTCAGAATGTTGTACCATTTAAACCTTATGCTTGTTACATTTAGAACTTCACACTCAATTTCCAACTTGATTGAATATAGTAACTGAAACTACAGAAAAATTAAACCATAGGTAAAGGATAACTGCATATTTAGGTCTTTGGGGGATACAAGAATATCAGTAATATCTTTCTTGGCAGAATGACAGTATGTGTAATACAAAGTAAACTAACTTTATCCCAAATTCACTAGTGATTACAATAGTTACTATCATTCATTTAACTTCTATCAAGAGACAACTATATATATATATAGATAGATAGATAGATAGATAGATAGATAGATAGATAGATGATAGATAGATAGATAGATAGATAGATAGATAAATGGATGGATAGATGATATATCTATATATATCACAGTATCCTCTTTAAGGCTTAGAACAAACATACGAGGTAAGAATTTGCCCATCTCTGCCTGCATTTTAAAATGAAGTTCATATGGTAAATGGAAGTTCTGGAATCTGTTGGTTAATAAACACTGTGCTTTATAATTAAGCATAGCTCACTTTACAACCCTGGTTTTCATCATGCCATGGTGACACTGGATACAGGCCAGTCACTGCTCCTACAATTCCTAGAAAATATTAGATAAGCTTATGAACGTTCTTAGTCAATAATCATCTTATACACCAGTCTTATATCACAGAGAACATTATCTATTTTTTAATAGAGTTAACTATGTTTGAAATGAAGCAAGGGCTGTCACACAAACCCAACACATCACAAATGCAGCTACATAGAATTATAGTACTATGGGGTCATTTTTTTTCTCCACTTTACTGTAGCCTTTGAAGAAGCTCTGAAGGTATCTAAGGATTTTAGGAGCAAAAGTCAGCAGTAAGAATCATTGATATGAATGAGAAATATGGAAAGAAGTAGAGAATCTAGATCAGGACCATCAACTAGTGAGTAATTTATAATATTTACCAAGTACACTTGGATTACAGGTTTCGGGAGAACAAAGATTTCACAGCTGTAGCAAATATTTCTACCTAGAGACAAATCTGATACTTCTTTATATGTAGATAAAGACTTTCTTTTTAAGATATCTCTATAAACAGACTGCTTTACTTTGATTCCTCCTCTACCATTTGACTGTTTCACCCTAGGCAAGTCACTAACACTATGTGACACATGTAATCCTTATTTTCACTCAGGTAAACAAGTTCCATCTGCATCCATCTCTTCTTTACGACATAAAGCAACATACAGCTATTTTGGATCTTTGAAAATCACAAGTCTAATGATGGTCCTTTTAAGTAAAACCAAGGCTTTGGCACATATATGCTCCCTTTTGGAGGCAAAGGGAATGATACAGCTTGTCCATCTTCCAGCTTCTTTAGACTGCTTATATTCAGGAGCTCCAGTGCCAGCAATTACCATTGAGTCTGAGCACATTGCATCATTCTGACTTCATCCTGTGTTTTCTTTAGTGCTACAAATTCTTACAATCACATCTGGTCTACTGAGATAATTCAAGAACTCAGCAAGGGTCCTTAACCCAATGACACATTCTGTCTAGTTTCTCTTATGGTTTAAGGTGATATAGTCACAGACTTTAAAAATCACAGTTTAGACATCTCAAGGATGCCTCATAGAATTTGTAACAATTGAATTAAATGGTATATGTAAAAGAATTAGAGAAGCATTGGGTGTAATATATATATAATTAATTATAATATATAACAATATATAATATTAATTATCTTAATATTGTTGTATTAATAATATTAATTATATAATATATATTATATGCACCATACTACATATTAATATATTATATATATATTATATAGATAGTGACTCATATAACATATATAATACATATTTACTAATGAGCTATCTCTAGATAATTGTAATGAGTTAGAAAATATTATATAAATTTCAACTACTATAGGGCTTTTTATGAATATTTACTGTTCCAGAAATGTAGGCTAATGAAGTGCCATGAAATTTGAAAACTGCCATATACATATATGAAAGACTTTTAAGTCTGAGACAAAATTGGCACACTAGGGCATAGATGTTCAACTTCTTCCAGAGATGGGATCTATAATATTCTTAATAAGCTAAAATAATTAAATCAAATCTTGCTTTAAAGCAAAGCATCAACTTATTTTATCATTGAACTCAAATAGGAAGACCTGATACGCACTAGAGAAAAATCTTTAAGACCACAGATGACTTGGGAACACTTACATGATACCAGAGAAAGCTCTTTTGGAATTAAATATCGAGAGTTGAGCACGGTGGTGTTTCATTGAACCATATGTTAACATCCTAATGGAAACCAAAATGATACTGTCTAAATATCTAAAACCTTTATAACATATAAACTTTACAAGAAAAACATGGTGTGAAGATGAGATTACATCAAGGGTTTTGACATTAGAAGATTGTAACAGAATCTGGTCAGTTCTGTGGAAGTGAGTTAAATATCATTTTGCCTAATCTTTTCTGCACTGCTGGCAGAATGAACTACAAACATGAAAGACGGAATCTTCGAGGTTTCCAGCCTTAGCATTCACTTAGGCCAATGTGGGAATGGGAGCAGACAATCTACAGACCCTTTCCAATTTTTCCAAACAGGCATGGCATCATAAGGTTTTTCTTTAAAGTACCAGTGCAGGTGCAAAGATAAATACTTTGACACAAAGACTTCTAAATAGTAAGTTCTTCTGTGATGCATGATAAAGATTTATATTTACTGGATATTTTATTTATTTACATTTCTAATGTTATCAGCTTTTCCTCTTTCCCCTGCTTCTATAAGGGTTCTTCTTCACCCATCCAACTACCCTTGCTTCCCCACTATGAGCCTTCATAGGACCAAGGGCCTCTCTTTCCATTGATGTCTGACAAGGCCATCCTCTACTACATATATGGCTGGAGCTATGGGTCATTCTATATGTTCTCTTTGTTTGGTGGTTTAGTCCCAGGGAGCTCTGGGGGTCGGATGCTAGAAGCCAACCACTGGAATGAGGATAGGGTGCCCAAAGAAGGAATTTTAGAAAGGACTGAAGGAACTGAAGAGATTTGCAACCCCACAGGAAAATAAACGTTTATTAACAGAAGTCTTTAAAACCTAAGACTCTTTTATATACCTTTGTTTTTAATTTTTTGAGGGAAACGGAGTTGACTTTAAATTTAAGAATCATTATGCAGCTAACTGTCAGACTGAGTACAGGGAACACATTGGAGGAGCTAAACAAAGGACAGTAGGAGCTGAAGGGGTTTGCAGCCTCATAGTAAGAACAACAATATCAACTTACCAGACGCCCCAGAGCTCCCAGGGACTAAACCACCAACCAAATAATACATGTGGGTGGGCATGGCTCTAGCCACATATATAGCAGAGGACAGCATTGTCTGGCATCAAAAGGAGGAGAAGCCCTTGTTCCTGTGAAGGCTTTTTCCCCAGTGTAGGGAAATGCCAAGGTGTTGAGGTGGAATTAGGTGGCTGGAAACATTAGGGGAACATTCTCATAGATTGCAGGGGAGGAGGGATGGGAGATGGGAGAACCTGGAAAGGGGATAACATTTGAAATGTAAATACATAAACTATCCAATTTATACAAAGGCTATTGTGGGGACAATAAACTTCTCTTTGATTTGGTTTAAGCAGGAAGGAATTTATGACTGGGTCTATAAACCCAGTCCCAAAAGTCATGGCAGCAAAGCTATGTAATGTAGTGTGAACTACTACTGATATTTAAATTGTCATCATGTCAAATGGTCTTGTAAATGGCTATGCTTGCCCATACACCAGCACTACTCACAGGATTAAGCATAGAGTATTCTCCACCAGATATTCTTAGTTGCACAGAGTGCTGAGAAGTAAGAGTCTTCTGATGACTAGGCCTTAAATAAGACATTTATAATGCCTCATCTATGTTCAGAGGATGTCTCAGAAGAGGTGAAAAGAATGTAGAAGCTGGAGGACAGAGAGAAGGGCCACTGAATGTTGCCTTCCGGGCATAACATGGCTATTGTATTACAAACACATGACAGTTATGGCTGTTCGAACTAGGCCTGCACAAAACTGAACCTATTGAGTTATGAGTCAGGGAAAGCCTTCTGGCATCCCATCCATTAGTGCTTAACTAATAAAGCTATTAGTAAAGAATTCTAGGAGAGGGGGAATTATTATCTTTAGATGTGTGCCTGTTAAAGACTATATTATCACCAAATCATTATGCTCAAGGAGCAAGCCTTTGCCTTTTGGAATTTGGGAAGCATTCGCAGCATAAAGTATAGCACATGTGATAATAGAGGTGACAAAATATGGCTTTCATTCTTCATAGGGGAGGAAATGGTCTCCATGTTTAGTCAGTTTATAATCTGCAGATTTAATTTCTTGCAAATAGTCCAGGATTTAAGATGACTGCATCTTTAAAAATGTGTCTATAGAAATATTTCTATTATATACAAGTAATATATATTAATGTGTATAACTATATACATGCATAAATATGTACATACATGAATAAATATCTATACACGTATGATGGTTTGAGGGAAAATAGTCCCCATAGCCTCAGAGTGTAGCACAATTAGGAGCTGAGGTCTTGTTAGAGTCGGTGTGGCCTTCCTGGAAGAAATATGCCACCAGGCATGGACGTTGAGGCTTCAGAAGCTCAATCTAAGCTCTGTGCCCCACTCTTTCTTATTGCTGCCTGAGAATCCAGATTTAGAATTCTCAGCCCCATTCCAGCACTATGAATGCTTGTATTTGACCATGCTTCCAGCCATGATCATAAGGCACTCTACCTCTGAACTGTAAGCCAAATAACTATATCCCTTTATAAAAATCTCTATGATCATAGTGTCTCTTCATAGCAATAAACCCCTAAGACAGAAGCTGGTACTAGAAACTGTGATAGGCTGTGATAGGCTGTATCATGTTTTTGTTTGGAGGAACGTGGATTTTGAGACTTTAGATTAGAAAAACCAGTGGAACACTTTAAGTGGAGAATAATGGTCATACAAGTAGGACTGTAGAAGACAGTGGTGCAGAGGGTGATTTGAAGTGTGGGGACCCAGTGCAAAAGGTTTCAGAGAAGAACATTAATATATGGCCTAGAGACAATTGTGATATTTTGGCTCAGAATGTAGCAGCATTCTGGCCTTGTCCAAAACATGGATTAACAGCTCTGGCAGAGGACATTTCAACATAACCTAATATTGACTGTGTTGATTAGTTATTAGTGGCTAGTATTATAAAGATCTATAATGAAAAGGAGCAAGCTGAGCAATGAAAAATACAAAATGAACAATTGAGCACAAGGAAGTGTAAACAGATCAAAGAAATCTGATGTTAAAGAGATTAAAGGGAGTGATGACTTTGAGTGAGATCCTATCCAACTCAGCTTACAAAATGTGAAAAGAAATGAATGAAAAGCAAAAAGGAATCAAAGAGTTTCTGCCCTAGGAGGAACTCAGACAGGTAGATCAACTACCATTGCAAATTAACTTAGACTTAAGACAGGAAAATGCTTTATTACTAAAAGGCAACCCTAAGTATCTTGTAAGACCAAGTCTTGCCCCTGACAAGGCTCTTCACCAACACTCTTTCTATGTCAGCTACCTTCAAAAGAGAACCAGAAGTGAGCAGCTTCTGACATATACATAATGCATACATACAGACACACATAAAATAATTCAATGTAAAATATTTAAACTATATATAAATGAATGTTTCCCACTTAGTCATTAGTAGAAAACACATACTTCCAATCTTGATTCCACTAGACCCATTTTATCTTCTCCTTCTTCCCTCCTTTCCTTTTACTTTTTCTCTCTAAGCAGATACTCATTCAATCCTATTTTCTGATTTCTCATTATTTGTAGAGGTGTTGGCTGCTACTTTCTAAGTATTGCATTTGCTATTAAACTAATTTAGAAATCTTATGGATATTTATTTCCAGTCAGTTATATCTTACCTCAATTATACCTTAACTCAGTCTTAATTATTAACTAAGTTAAACATTCTATAACATACACTCACACTATGAATTTTTTTATTATGCTTACTAATCTATTTATTTACATTGAATAAAAGTGGCATATGACATTGCTCTACACTGAAATGTAGACTGCATTGACTGAGAATGTGAACTTTTATGTAATTTTTAATAAAGGATTTTAGAAATACTAATCCATAAACTATCAGTAAACTTTGTGATGGGAGTTCATAATAACTTTTCCTTTATTTTTTTCTTTTATTGAAAATAACACTTTTTCATAAAATGTATATGGACTACAGTTTCTCCTCCCACAACTACATCAAGATTCTTCCCTGCCACCTGAATCCATACCCTTTATGTCTCAGAAAACAAATAAACATCTAAATAATAATAATAGAATAAAATAAATAAAAATTGGACTAGGACAAACAAAAAAGCCAAAGGAAAAGCTAAGATATCTAATCATAGATACTACATAAATAAAGATCACAATGTATGCTTAAACATGTATAGAATGTCAATGAAACTCTGAGTATTCCTAACACCAAAGTAATCAGAGGTCTAAGGGGTTCTTTGAGACTGTCAGCTGAAGCCAGTGATTGTCTCCAGGTTCTAAACATGGCTCAATTTCACATTCCAGAAAAATATGTAGCAAAATGGTCAGCTTTATAAAGCTTGCCAGTGTTCTCAGTGAAAATCCATATTATTGATCTTTAACACATTTCTCAAAAAAAAAAAAAAAAAATCAGATTATTTCCCAACTGCAAGCTCTTAAGCAAAACTTGATTAGTAGTATTATGTAAAACATATTTGTGGTTCAAGCTCCCTTTTTAAACCAACTATCCTTTTTAATACTATGTATTTTAATAAGAACTAGTTTCAAAGTACCCAATTCTTTCAAAATGGTCATTCCCCAGTTGTAACAGCCTAACAGGAAGGTTAATAAAGAAATAATTAAAAACAAATTTATTCTCCTTATAAAACAATAATCTGCATTCTTGCTCACTTAATGAATATTTAGTAGAAGCAACTTTAAATAACTGCAGCCATTTATTTGGGTTTGCTCATTTAGTGCATTAAGGTCTTATAGTATGTAATCATAACTTCTCTTTTTGCTCTTGAGTAATTTCATGTTCATTTACCAAACTCGAAAGGTCGAGATGCACTAGTTTTGTTTAGTGGTGGCTCAAAAAATGTTTCAGAAATTACTTTTGTAATAATTTGCAGTTAATTGTTTTTTGTCTTTACTCTTGTTCAAGCCTGTGATCTTTCCTCTCCCAGCTAAGAATTATTCAATAAGAAATGTCAAAAAACAATAATTAAATAAAAATTCACATATGTACTCAAGAACAAAACAAAAAATAAGAAAATACAAAAGGATTATAAAATCTTTTATGTTAGAACAAGGATTCACTTCAATTTATTCTCTTTATTTTAAATTTCTTTGTTTTGTTGAAGCATTTAGTCATTTTTACATATAGACTTATATAGGTTAATATATATTGGGGATTAGGAATATGTTTGATATATCCAGGCATATATCCAGAGATTTCTGTACAGCAACATTTCTCAGTCTGCAAACACAGAGGCTAGACAGTGTTCCAGTTTGCAGACTAGTCATCTATGCTACTGCCTCACTGAAAACACATCTTAGAGACATCTGTGAACACTAGCCATCTAGCCTAGTATGGTAATGCATACCCATAATCACCTGTAATTCGCACAGGGAAAGGATGAAGTAAAAGTATCAAAGATCAAGGCCAGCATGGAATGCATACCTAGACTTTGAAAATTTTCTACCTTTAATAGACAAATAAAACTTAGTTGGGAAAGGTCCACAAAGCTGTGTCACAAAGAACCTCTGAGACAAACTTTCTGATAAAATCCAAGACACTCATCATAGCACCTCAGGAAGTACCTAAGCCCTGCAATGATATTTAAGAGCATGTGGATATAAATATAGCTCTGGATTAATAAATTAACTGCAAGCAAAAACTGTGAAATTAAGAGCAATGCTGTATAATAAGAGAATTAAACACCCTGGGGGGGGGGGGACTCACATAGCAAATCTATTGGTTGCCAAAGGTTATTGTGTGTAAAGAGCACCCAGCATGTTATTAAAATTCAAATATAAGATTCATATCTATGTAAAGATCTCAGTGCAATAGGTTGAGGTAATACAAAAATGTACCAAATATTCCTATATGTGAGCATTCTCTGGCGATTTTAATTTTTACACAAATTTCAGCATAATAAAATGTATTTATGCATCAAATAATTAAAATTAGAAAATAAAAATTAAATGATCAAACTATACCACAAAGTAGCTATATCAGAATGATGGAGCACCAGCAATTCAAAAAGTATTGAGCCCTAACCAATATACGAATATATTGTTTTGAACAAAAATAAAGAAAATTTCACTTATGATTACACAATAGTTCATTTTAATGTAACTTTTCAGTTAACATACAATCTATGAGACATTGTATATAGAGACATGAGTCAA
This sequence comes from Micromys minutus, assembly GCF_963924665.1. NCBI lineage: Eukaryota > Metazoa > Chordata > Mammalia > Rodentia > Muridae > Micromys > Micromys minutus. The sequence continues at coordinate 48,292,496 of NC_137974.1, forward strand.
CCAGAGTTTTATTGATACTCGGACATCGATTTGCTCTTGAAGGCAGTGTTGTAATTACTAGTACATTCTAATTGTTCTCAGTTTTATTTTTATTTAACAATTAATTCAGAGAAGTGAACTTGCTTGGGTAGACAAGATATCTCTGAAGGTAATGCTAGTACTGCAGTTTATCATCAAACCTGTAAACCCAGAATAAATGCCTGGAACCACATGGTAGAGGGAGAAAACAAATCCCTGTGCCATAGTTCACACACACCTCCCATTTCCTCCACAAGCACCTGCTCATTCACTCACTCAGTGTGTATGTGTGTATGTGTGTGTGTGTGTGTGTGTGTGTGTGTGTATACATGTATACATGTATGTCCCAAAGAGTTGATCCATAGACTGTCTGTGAAATAATGGCTTGGAGCTATATATTTATTGTTCCACTGGGCTCAGGACTGGCTATAACTGAAAATGAAAACGGAGGATGATAACTGCATCTCTCCCAGAAGCTACTAATAGTTCAGTAAACACATAAGCCCATTTCACATCCATGACTGAATACAATTATCATCAAGGTTAGTCTTTTTCATGATTGCAGTGGTATTGTGGAATCTTAAAGATGGTATGTCGTACATGTACTTTATGCTTATAGTAAATACTGGCATTTCAATGCATGCTATCAAACCTCTAAAAGAATTAAGTACTGACCAAAATATATTCATATAGTGTTATAGCCAAAATGCCTTTAAAAATCTGTAAATGTATCCATGTTTAAAATAAAATAAAGTTGTAAGAGAGGAAAAAAAAACCAAAAACCAAAAACGATGGTATGTCATGCTTTCTGCCCCAGAGAGAGGGCTGGGTCTTCACCATCAGAACTCAGGATCAGCCCGCAGAAGGCTGAGCTCCCAAAAGAGCCTCAAAACTGCTCTTCCACCTGAGCCAAAGGTGAGCCTGACACACAAGTCCACTGGCTATCTAAGGAGAAAACACCAGGAGTTCTCTGAGCACAGGGAGCTTGGTGCTTTCTGGAAAATGGTCCTTTCTGGACCAGAGAGAGAAAGATAGCCTGGACTCTGCCATTAGGACTAAGAACCTGCAGGCAGAAGGCTGAGCTCTCAGAACAGCCTCACAAGAGATCTCACAATTGAGCCCACAAAGACAGAACTGAGTCACTGCCACCAGAACTTACTACCTGCCCGCAAAGAGCCAAACACCCAGGAGCAATCTCCCTCTGAGCCCACAGGCCTTCATTCCTATAGAAGGGACAAACACCAGTCAGAGAAAAAAAGCTTACCTATACTCATAGAAAAGATGGTAAGAGTAAAGCACAAAAACCCAAACAATGGAAACCAAGACAGCCTGGCAATATCAGAACCCAGCAAGTAGTGGGTTTCCCAACACACAAGAAAACAAGATTTAGATTTAAAAATCATTCTTCATGATGAGGATGGAGATCTTCGAGAAGCACATGAATAACTCCCTTAAATAATTACACGAGAACCGGGAGTAATTACTCAAAGAACTACTGGAAAACCCAACTAAATAGGTTAAGTAATTGAAAATAGAAATAGAAACAATAAATAAATCAGAAAAAGCAAAAACCATGGAGATAGAAAACCTAAGAACAACATCAGGAGTCACAGATGGAAGCATCACCAACAGACTACAAGAGATGGAAGAGAGGATCTCAGGAGCAGAAGAAAACACAGAACACATAGACAAAAGAGTCAGAAAAGATGGGGGGAAAAGGTGCTAACCCAAAATGTGCAGGATATCCAGGGCCCAATGAGAAAACCAAGCCTAAGATAATACGTGTAGAAGAGAAAGAAGAATATCATCTAAAAGGCACAGTAAATATCTTCAATAAAATCATAGAAAAAACATCTCTACCCTTAAGAACGACAAGACCATGAATATACAAGAAGCCTACAGAAATACGAATAGATTGGAACAGAAAAAATAAATTTTTCCTGACACATAATAGTCAAAATACCAAATGTTCAAAACAAAGAAAGAATATTAAAAGCAGTAAGTAAAAAAGGATATGTAACATGTAAAGGCAATCTAATCAGAATTACATCAAACTTCTCAAAAAGACTATTAAAGCTAGAAGATACTGGAAAGACATCATACAGACTCTAAGAGAACAAAAATGCAAGCCCAGGTTACTATAGCCAGCAAAACTCTCAATTACCATAGATGGGGAGACCAAGATATTTCAAGGCAAAAAAAAAAAAAAATTACACAATATTTGACCACAAATCCAGCACTAAAAAGGACAATAGATGAAAAATTCAACACAAGGAGGATAACAATACCCTAAGAAAAGCAAGAAAATAATCATGTAGAAAAACCAAAAGAAGAAAAACACAAGTAATTCGACCTCTAACATCATCATCATTAACAACAACAAAAGGAAATAGCAACCACTATTCCTTAATATCTCTTAACAACAATGGACTCAGTTTCCCAATAAAGAGACACAGACTATCAGACTGGATATGTAAACAGAATCCAGCATTTGATGTATACAGGAAACTCATCTAAGAGACAAAGACATAGAGTACCTCAGCGTAAAAGGCTAGGAGAAAACCTTCCAAGCAAATGGTCCCACAAAACAAGCTAGAATGGCCATTCTAATACCGAATAAAGTAGATTTTCAACCAAAAGTTATCAAAAAAGATAAGGAAGGATACTTTTTACTCATTACAGGAAAAATCTATCAAGATGAACTCTGTATCCTGAACATCTATGCTCCAAATACATGAGCACCCGGATTCATAATAGAAATCCTTCTAAATCTTTAAGCATATATTGTACCACACACAATAATAGTGGAAAACTTCAATACATCACTCTTATCAATAAACAGATTATGGAAACAGACACTGAACAGAGACACAGAGAAACAAGCAGAGGTTATGAACCAATTGGAATTAAAAAACATCTACATAACATTTCACCCTAAAACAAAAGAATATTCTTTCTTCTCAGCACCTCACGGCACCTTCTCCAATATTTACCATATAGTCAGTCACAAAACAAGCCTCAATAGATAAAAGAAGATTGAATTACTCTCATGCATTCTAGCAGATCACCATGGAATCAGGCTGGTCTTTAATAACAACAAAGACAACAAAAATCCCCCATACACATGGAAGCTGAACAATGTGCTATTCAATAATAACATGGTCAAGGAAGACATTAAGAATTTTTTTAGAATTCAATGAAAATGAAAGCACAACATACCAAAACCTATGGGATGCAATAAAATTAGTACTAAGAGAAAAACTCATAGCTTTGAGCACCTCCATAAAGAGAATGGAGAGAGCATACACTAGCACCTTGATAGCACAGTGGAAAGCTCTAGAACAAAAAGAAGCAAATATACCCAAGAGTAGTAGATAGCAGGAAATATTCAAACTCAGAACAGAAATCAACTAAGTAGAAACAAAAATGACTATACCAAGAAACAATAATATCAGGAACTGGTTCTTTGAGAAAATAAAAATGATCGATAAAACCTTAGTATCCTAATTAGAGGGCACAGAGAGAGAATCCAAATTATCAAAATCAGAAACGAAAGGGGAAACATCACAACAGAAACTGAGGAAATTCAAGAAGTCATCAGATCCTACTCCAAAAACCTATAATCAACAAAAATGAAATATCTAGAGGAGATGGACAAATTTCTAGACAAATACCAGATACCAAAATTAAAACAGGATCAGATAAATGATCTAAACAGTCCCCCAACACCTAAAGAAATAGATGCATTCATCGAAAGCCTCCCAAACCAAAAAAGTCCAGGACCAGAGGATTTCACTGCAGAATTCTATCAGACTTTTATAAAAGACCTAAGACCAATACTCACTAAACTTCCACCAAACAGAAACAGGAGGAACACTACCCAACTCGTTCTTCGAAGCCACAATTACACTCATACCTAAACCACAAAAACACACTACAAAAAAAGAGAACTTCAGACCAATATCCCTCATGAACACTGATGCAAATATACTCAATAAAATGATTGCAAACAAAATATAAGAACACATCAAAATGATCAAGTAGGTTTCATCCCAAGGATGCCGGGATGGTCCAATATACAGAAATCCGTCAATGTAATTTTCCATTTAGACAAACTCAAAGAAAAAAAACCACATTATCAGCTCACTAGATGCTGAGAAAGTATTTGACAAAATTCAACACCCCTTCACTTTAAAATTCTCAGAAAGAGCAGGAATCCAAGGCCCATATCTAAACATAGTTGCAACATACAGCAAACCAGTTGCCAACATCACACTAAATGGTGAGAAACTTGAAACCATCCTACTAAAATAAAGGACTAGACAAGGCTGCCCACTCTCCCCCTACCTATTTAATATAGTACTGGAAGTCCTGGCAATAGAAATTAGACAAGAGGATGTCAAAGGGATACAGATCGGAAAGGAAGAAGTCAAAATATCACTATTTGCTGATGATATAAAAGTATACTTAAGTTACCCCAAAATTCCATTTACACAATGGAGTACTACTCAGTTCTTAGAAATAACCACTTTCCTTGGCAAATGGATGGAACTAGAGAATATCACCCTGAGTGAGGTAACCCATCACAAAAGAACACACACGATATGCAGTCACTGTTGATTGGATACTAACCCCAGAAAGCTCTGAATACTCAAGAAACAATGCACAGTCCTTATGAAGCTCAAAAAGAAGGAAGGTCAAAATGTTGTAGCCTCAGTCCTTATTAAAAGGGAGAACAAAACACTCACAGGATGAATTACAGGATCAAGTGGAAGAACAGGGATTTAAGAGTAGATAGTTTAAGGGTTTCCTCACTTGGGATACACCACATGCACAACCAACCACAGGGTCCATGCATTATTGTTGATTGTTGGCAGGAACCAGATAGGGGTGCTTCCTCAGGGGCTCTGCCAGTGTCATGCAACTGAGGACCCCAGTGAGGATGCTGGGTTGGGGATAAAGTCAGCTGAAGGGGGTTGCGGCCTCATGGGAAGAACAAAATTGTCAACCAACCAAATCCTCCACAGCTCATATGGATTAGAACACCAACCATTGAGCACTCATGGAGAAGCCCATGGCTCCAGTTGCATATGCAGGGGAGAATAGCAGTTTTTGGCATCAATGTGAGAAGAGACCTTTGGTCCAGGGAGGGCACTTTTTCCTGATGTAGGAGAATGCCAAGGCACTGAGGCGGAGAGGGTAATTGAGAGCTAGTGCACTTTTGTGAAGACAAGTAGAGGGGAATGCAGGATGGGAGAACAGTGGGCAACAAGGATAACATTTCAAATGTAAATACAGATAATATCTATAAAAATTTAAAAAAATGATTACATCCAGGCCAAAATTACATACATACATACATACATACATACATACATACATACATACATACATACATACATAAGGATGGTGTGTCACTGAGATTTTTTAATGAGAAATAATTACTTTTGCTAGACATACTCATTTAGTAACTAGTTAATATAATGATAGGCCATTATTCATTATGTTTTAAAATGCAATTTTGGTCTACTAAGTGGAAGTAAATCCAACCTTATGTATGCCATGTTAACTATTCAATGAATTACTAGAACTTCTTGAAGATTTCAAGTGTGACTTTTCTGTTATGTGTGTGTGTGTATGTGTGTATGTGTGTGTACCATTTTGATCATGGTTTTGGAATTAATACACTTACTTTAACAGTTTTTCAGTTACTTCCTAATTGTCTATAGGATTTCTTGGTAAAAGAAACAGACAGGCTCTTGTCTATGACTTTTTGAATGTACGTAAAAGTGGGGAATGGTACTTTAAGTCCCAGATTCCTGTATGGATGAGAGTATGAATCCCCAATGAGAGTGCTAGGTGCATCACAGCTGCACTAAACAAAGCCACTCTACATTATTTCAGCAGGAAGAGAGAAGAGTGCCTAGAAACCATGTCATTGATTGATTCTCCATATTGATGCTCTAATGGTCCAAAAACGGTGATTTTATAAAGTTCAAAATACCTCCACTTAGAGTTCTCAAATTCATGAAAAAAAAATTTGTTCTGAAATATATTGTCATCATGTTTCACAGAATTTGCTTCCTGATTATTGATGTTATTAAAATTAAAATAAGATAACGTGAACATGGGGTTGTGGAAAAGGAAGCTCATTTCTGATTCTGTTACTTCTTGCAACTCTCAGAGTTCTCTTCTCTGACGTATTATCCTTTCCTTAGAGCTAACCTAGGGACAGAGGGCTCTAAGAACTCAAGTTTCTCCTTTATATTCTCAGTTTCATCCTTCCCAATGCTCTTGCTCCAGGCATAGCCATTCATCTTGAAGTTTGAAGCCAAAACATGGATGAAAACTGCTGTTCAAAGTTTAAAAATTATGTTTGAAAGAGAACCAATGATCAAAATAACAAGTACTTTTGCAATAAATTATGGTCACCTGGCAGAAACTTGCATAAGAAATCTTTTGATAAAGATGAACGTTTTGCCCTTCTGTCTTAAAAAAAAATAAAGTAAATAAGCAAGTGAAATTATTGCATTGTGCATAGCAGACAATAAAATAAAACAATAATGTTTCATAAATGAACTTTGGGAGAATGAAGACTTGACCTAAATGTATTTCACATAGAGTTTTCCTATTTCCCCCCTTTTGTTGGAGCCAGTGATAGGCAATTGCCTAGGAAACTTTAAAAAAATGGCATAGGCATCTATCCTAGATCAAACCCCATTCTAGACCATAAAATCATAATCAAAGAAATCAACATAAAATGACTACTGCATACGCCAGATCAAAGTCCACTTTTTAAAAATAATTTGACAGACATGATACTATAGTTAGCACTACGTACATATTTTAGTAACTAGAAACTAGTCCTTTCAAGACTCAATCATTTCCTTGTGCTGTTTCATGTCTAATGAAGTGTACAAATTTTCTTATTTTTACATTTGTAATTAAAATTTATTGTCTACATTCCAAGAAAGGATAATAAACATTGTACTAGTTCTCCCCAGTTCTCTCTAGAAAATTATGTACATTAAAACATATGCTTAGCAATATGGAGAATGTGTAGGGCGAATCCTACTTCAAGTAGAGCCCCTGAATTATGGCTATCCCACATTCCGGATTTTGTAATCATTTATCCCATCTTTCTTTCTTTCTTTCTTTCTTTCTTTCTTTCTTTCTTTCTTTCTTTCTTTACTTGAACAACAATATTTAAAAAAAGATAAATGTACAGATTTTAAAAGCATTTTTGCATAAAAGTCTATGAATACGTTTTTGTCAGTATTTGATTTTTTTTAAAGGTTTGATAGTATGCCTGAAAATCTTACTAGTTACAATGAGCATAAAATACATCTCAAACAAGAATTAACCTGGAAATAGTCAAAGTTTTCTTGGTGTGTAATGACTAAGCATAATGGCTTTTCTTTTATTTTCTTTCTTTTTTTTTTTTTGCCTTTGTTTTTCTTGAACTTCATATACTCTGTAAGTTGTTTCTGGGGTGTTCAGAGCTTTCTGGGGCTAGTATCCAATTATCAGTGACTGCATATTATGTCTGTTCTTTTGTGACTGGGTTATCTCACTCAAGATGATAGTCTCAAGATACTTCCATTTTCTTAAAAATTTCATAAAGACATTGATTCTGATAGCTCCATTGTGTAAATATACCACAATTTTTGTATCCATTCATCTACTGAATGACATCTGGTCCTTTCCAACATCTGGCTATTACAAATAGGGTTGCTAAGAAAATTGTGGTGCATGTGTCTTTGTTGTATGTTGGAGTAGCTCTGGGGTATATTCCCAGAAGTGGAATAACTGGGTTTTCAAGTAGTATTATGTCCAATTTTCTGAAGAACTGCCAGACTGATTTCCAGAGTGGTTGTACCAGTTTACAACCCCACCAACAGTGGAGAAGTGTTCCTCTTACTCCGCTGTGTCACCAGCATCTGCTATCATCTGAATTTTTTATCTTAGCCATTCTGACTGGTATGAGATGGAATGTCCGGGTTGTTTTGATTTGCATTTCCCTGATGGTTAAGGATGTCAAGCACTTCCTTAGATACTTCTCCACCACTCAATATTCCTTGATTGAAAAATTTAGCTCTGTACCCCATTTTTACTATGGTTGTTTGATTCTCTGGTGTCTAACTTCTTGATTTCTTTGTATACCTTGGATATTAAGCCTCTATCAGATGTGGAGTTGGTAAAGACCTTTTCCAAACTGTTGGCTGTCATTTTATTTTCTTGACAGTGTCCTTAGCCTTACAGAAACTTTGCAATCTCATTAAGTTCCATTTATCGATCTTTGACCTTAGAGCATGAGCCATTGGTGTTCTGTTCAGCAAATTTTCTCTTGTGCCTATGTGTTCTAAGGTTTTCCCTATTTTCTCTTCTAATAGTTTCAGTGTACCTGGTTTAATGTGGAGATCTTTGATCCACTTGCACTTGAGCTTTGTACAAGGAGATAAGAAAGGGTCTATTTTTGTTCTTCTGCATGTTGAGTGCCAGTTGTACCAACACTATTTTTCATTGAAAAAAATCCTTTTTCCTTTGTTCAAAATCAAGTGACCATATATGTGAGGGCTCATTTCTGGATCTTCTATTCTATTCCCTTGATCCACGTGCCTACCTCTCTACCAGTACCATGCAGTTTTTAACACAATTGCCTTGTAATATAGCTTACAGTCAGGAAAGGTAATTCCTGCAGATGTTTTCTTCTTGTTGAGGATGGATTTCACTATTCTAGGTCTTTCATTATTCCAGATGAAATTGCAAATTGCTCTTTCTAACTCTGAAGAATTGGGTTGGAATTTTGCAGGGGAATGCCTTTAATCTGTAGATTGCTTTTGGTAAGATGGACATTTTTACAATGTCGATCCTTCCAATCCATAAACATGGGAGATCTTTCCACTTTCTGAGATCTTCCTTGATTTTCTTCTTTAGAGATTTGACTTTCTTTTTATTCAGTTCTTTCACTTGCTTAGTTAGAGTCACACCAAAGTATTTCATATTGTTTGTGACTACTGTGAAGAGTATCTTTTTCCTAATTTCTTTCTCTGCATGTTAGTCCTTTGAGTAGAGGAAGGCTACTGATTTGTTTGACATAATTTTATATCCAGTCAATTTGCTGAACTTGTTTATCAACTGTAGAAGATCTCTGGTCAAATTTTTGGTCTCACTCACATACACTATCATGTCATCTGCAAGCAGTGATATGTTTACTTCTTCCTTTCTAATTTGTATTTCTTTGATATCCTGGTGCTGTCTAATTTTCTGGCCTAGATTTCCAGTACTATGTAATGGGAGAATGTTCAACCTTGTCTATTTCCTGATTTTAGTGGGATTGCTTTAAGATTTTCACCGTTAAGTTTGATATTGGCTATTGGTTTGCTGTATATTGCTTTTGTTATGTTTAGGTATGGGCCTTCGATTCCTGTTCTTTCCAAGACATTTAACACGAAGGAGCGTTGAATTTTGTCAAGTGCTTTCTCACCATCTAGTGAGATGACCATGAGGTTCTTTTCTTTGAGTTTGTTTCTATGGTGGATTACATTGATGGATTTCCATATATTAAACCATCCCTGCATCCCAGGGATGAAGCCTACTTGATCACAGTGAATGACAATTTTGATGTGTTCTTAGATTTGGTTTGCAAGGATTTTGTTGTGTAGTTTTTCATCAATGTTAATAAGTGAGATTGATCTGAAGTTCTCTTTCCTTGTAGGGTGTTGGTGTGCATTAGGAATGAGGATTATAGTGGCCTAGAAAAATGAGTTAGGTAGTGTTCCATCTGACTCAATTGTGTGGAATAGTTTGGAGAGTACTGGTATTAGTTTGTCAATAAATATCTGATAGAATTCTGCATAGAACCCATCTGGACCTGGGATTTTTTTTGGGGGGGGGGTTTGGGAGGGTTTTGATGACTGCTTCTATTTTTTTTTTTTTTTTTTTTTTTTTTTGGTGTTATGGAATTAGTTAGATGGTTTACCTGGTCCTGGTTTAAATTAAGTATCTGGTATCTTTCTAGGAATTCATCCATTTCCTCTAGATTTTTCTGCTTTGTTGAGTATAGGATTTTGTAGTAGGATCTGATGATTTTTTGAATTTCCTCCATTTCAGTTGTTATGTCTCCACTTTCCTTTCTGATTTCTTAATTTGGATACTCTCTCTCTCTCTCTGCCCTCTAGTTAGTCTGGCTAAGGGTTTATCTATCTTGTTAATTTTCTTAAAGAACCAGTTCTTGGTTTTGTTGACTCTTTGAATGGTTATTTTTGTTTCTATTTGGTCAATTTCTGCTTGGAGTTTAATTGTTTCTTGCCATCTACTCCTCTTGGGTGTATCTGCTTCCTTTTGTTCTAGAGCTTCAACTGTGCTGTCAAGTTGCTAGTGTATGTTCTCTACAGTTTCTTTTTGGAATCCATCAGAGCTATGAGTTTTCCTCTCAGTACTGCTTTCATTGTAGCCTATAGGTTTGGGTATATTGTGTTTTCCTTTTCATTAAATTCTAGAAAGACCTTAATTTCTTTCTTTATTTCTTCTTTGACCATGCTTTCATATAATAGAGCATTGTTTAGTTTCCTTGTGTATATGTAATTTTGTTGTCTATATTGTTATTAAAGACCAGTCTTAGACCATGGTGATCTGATAGGATGCATGGTAGTATTTCAGTCTTTTTATATCAATTGAGGCTAGTTTTGTGACCGATTATATGGTCAGTTTTGGAGACGGTGCCATGAGGTGCTGACAAGAACTTGTATTCTTTTGTTTTGGGATGAAATGTTCTGTAGATGCGTATTAATTCCGATTGTTTCATAACCTCTGCTAGTTTCACTGTGCCCATGTTCAGTTTCTGTTTCTGTGATCTGTTCATTGATGAAAGTGGGGTGTTGAGGTCTCCCACTATTATTTTGTGGGGTGCAATGTATTTTTTGAGCTTTAGTAGGGCTTCTTTTATGAATATGGATGCTCTTGTATTTGGAGCATTTATGTTAAGGATTGGGAGTTCTTCCTGACAACTTTCCCTCTATTGAGTAAAAAGTGTCCTTCCTTTTTTGATGACTTTTGGTTGAAAATCTACTTTATTTGATATTGGAATGGCCACTCCAGCTTGCTTCTTATGGCTGTTTGCTTGGAAGCTTTTTTCCCAACCTTATACTCTGAGATAGTGTCTGTATTTGTCTCTGAGTTGAGTTTCCTGTAGCAACAAAATGCTTGATTCTGTTAATGTGTCCAATCTGATAGCCTATGTCTTTTTATTGGGGAATTGAGTCCATTTATGTTAACAGATATCAAGGATTTGTGGTTGCTGTTTCCTGCTATTTTTGCTTTTAGAGGTAGAATTGTGCCTGTGTGTCTTTCTTCTCTAAGTTTTATTGCTTAGGTATTTTCTTGTTTTTAGTAGGATATAGTTTCCCTCCTTGTATTGGGATTTCCACATAAAATTCCTTGTAGTGCTGGGTTTGTGGTCAGATATTGTATAAATTTAGTTTTTTTCCTGGAATATCTTAGTCTCCCCATCTATGGTGATTGAGAGTTTTGCTGTGTATATCAGCTTGGGCTGACACTTGTGTTCTCTTAGGGTCTGCATGATGTCTATCCAGGATCTTCTAGCTTTCATAGTCTTTCTTGAGAAGTCAGGTATGATTCTGATTGACCTGGCTTTATATGTTATATGACCTTTTTCCCTTACTGCTTTTAGTATTCTTTTTTGCTTGGCTACTTGGTGTTTTGATTATTATGTGTAGGGAGGAATTTCTTTTCTGGTCCACTCTATTTGAAGTTGTGTAGGCTTTTTTTTATGTCCATTGCCATCTCATTCTTAAAGGTAGGGATGTTTTCTTCTACAATTTTGTTGAAGATATTTACTGTGCTTCTTAGTTGATATTCTTTGCCCTCTTCTATTCCTGTTATCCTTAGGTTTGGTCTTATTGTGTCTTGGATCTCCTGGATATCTTGGGCTAGGAGCTTTTTGGCTTTTGCAATCTCTGACTGTTTTTTCTATGTTTTCCATGTTGTCTTTGGCCCCCTGAGATTCTCTCTACTATCTCTTGTAGTCTGTTGGAGATGCTTGCATCTGTGACTACTGATTTCTTTTTTAGGAGTTCTACCTCCAGTGCTGTCACATTTAGGGTTTTCTTATTGTTTCCATTTCAATTTTAAATTTTTTCTTCAGTTCCTTCATCTCTTTGGTTCTGTTTTCCTCTAGTTCTTTGAGCTCTTTGAGTGTTTTTCTTGTTTCCTCTTTAAAAGCTTCTATTTCTTTATGCTTTTCCTCCCGTTCTTGTTTAAGGATCTCTATCATCATCTTGAGGTATGATTTCAGGTCTGATTCTACTTTTTCTGGAGTGTTTGGCATTCTGCTTTTTGCTGTAATGGGGGACCTGGATTCTGGTGTTGCCTGGTTGTCTTGGTTTCCATTGCGTATGTTTTTTCGCTTTCCTCTTGCCATCTTGTTGTCTTTGATTATAAGTGGTCTTGTTGTCAGTGAGTGGTTCCTGTTTCTCCTGTGCACCCTACCCATTTCTCCAGATCTCTGCTGCTCCTGGTGGCAGATGGCCCAAGCATTTGTTCTGCAAGCAAGGGTCCTCTAGGTGGAAACCTACTCCCCATATTAGAGCTTCTGCTCCCCTGAACCAATGGGGGGACGTGCTTTCCGTGAGCGCAGCCCAGACCTCTCTGTGCCCAGGCCACTCTCAGTGCAGTATCACCAGGCCTGAGTCCTTGGATCTCCGCTGTTCACAGTGGTGTATGTCCAGAGCACCAGGTCTGTATGCACGGGCCATCAGGGTGGATACAGAATCCCCATGGCAGAACTCCTGCTCCTCTGAACCAATGGGGACTCTGTGTGCTCTCCACATGCTTTGGCCAGACCTCTCTGTGTAATGGTCACTAGCAGCGCAGCCCCATCAGACCCGCATCCCTGATTCTCCCGTGTACAATATTTTTATGATATATTCAAAGACTTTTTGTTTTATATGAAATAAAAAAAAATTGTGTCCTTGATTTATTTTATCAATAGTTGCTAAGAATTTACAAAATATTTATAGAAGTATGGTCTTGAGAAATATCGCAGAATCAGCTTCTGTTTGAACAAGTATATGTGTGTAGGGGGGAGTGTTATACATGTGTTTGCATGAGTACAAACATGTCTTGTGTGCCTGTTTCAGTAGGTATGTTTGTGTCTATAGTGCATGTGTGTAGAGCCATTAATTTGATATTGAATATGTTCTTTTATCATTATAAAATTTATTTACTCAGATAAGGTTTCTCCCTAAACTTGGAGCATTTTGATGTCCAGATTTGATGCTCATCTACACAAGCTATCCAGTTCCTCCCAGAAATCTCCATTCTTCACCTTCCAAATCTAGATTGACTTGTGGTAGTCATGCATGCCTTGCATTTATGTGGGTTCTGGAGATCTGAATCTGGTCCTCATGTTTGCTTGGCAAGTACTTTATCCACTAAGCCATCTTTAAACCCAGACTTAGGTTTTGAAAAAACAGAAAAAAAGAACACTATTTGAATATAACGCTTAAAAATAAAATGTCAGATCAGTTTTGAGCCCTTTATGACTCTTATAAGAGAAGAAATTTGAGCTATAATTCTGATCAGTTTTTAAATGACCATATAAAGGAAGGTGGCTGGGCTAGATTTCCAAAACCTAATTTGAATATACAATTTTGCCACAAGGTCTTTCTTCTATGTTACACACTTGCTTGTTTGTTTAAATTAAATGTAGGCTCACAGAATATACAGTCCCAAGTAAAATGACATTAGAATATTACACTACATAAACAAACTTAAAATGAAAACAGTAACTGAATGCTGGGGTTCTGCCTTGCTTTGTGAGGGCTGGAAAAGAACACGTAGAAAATGAGTTTGCTGGCAGGGCAGAAAATGAATGCTGCTCAGGAAAAAAAAAAATGGTTTATGCTTTTTTCTCTTCCTTCCTTCCTTTCTTCCTGCCGTTCTTTTTTTAAACACTGATAGTTTAACACTTTCTTATAATTCAGTATACAGTGAATTCATTATTGGAAAAAAGCCAGGCCTCGATCTTCCCTTGTCAAATCAGAAGAAATAGCTTAAGCTTAAATGCTCATTCAATTAATGCAGAGTAAAGTGGATCCCTGCTGCTGTTTCAATTGGCTCGTCCAGAAGAAGGGCTATTTCTGTTTTAAAGCGTTTGGGCTTTGCTTGAGATTATGAAATGATGTACAGTCTTCTCACCTACTTTCAGTTCACTGAGAAATTATATTGTCATTTTACATATGTCATTGTCACTTAGGCTTTTGCACAGTATAGATTTTTTTAATTTGCACAATTTAATATTTTAAGACACTATCCTGATTTTCAATTAGAATAAATATTTTTATTAGGTATTAATTATTTTATTTTCTTTATTATGTAATTGTATTTATAAATGCCACTAACGATATAAAGATATATTTTTTTTATTAATGTACTGGTCTTAGTTAGATAAATTGATGGTCACAACATGTTTGTTTATAAGCTAACATTCTAAATTGGACAAAGTCTATTATTCAAATAATACCAGGGATCAATGAATATTTAAATATTTCATGCAGAAAAGCAATGCAGTATTTCGCATATGCATAATAAGCAAACATTATAACACAAAGGGAATTAAACGCACATAGTAGAGCTCTCTTTTTTAGCTAAAAATGCTTAAACATTTATCTTGCACCTTAATGATTGAATCCTGTCGTGTATGAGTGTCAAATAAAACCAAGAAGATAAGGCTTGTTTTTGGTAGATTATTTGCCTACTACATTTGAGGCCCTAAGTTCAATGAGCAGCACTTCATAAACGGTGAGGGATAGTGCATGACCACAATTCTAGCATTCAGGAGATACAGACAAAAGAATCAGACGTTTTATGCCATCCTCAGCTACATAGCAAGGTCAAGATAGACTAGATTGTGTGACACCTAGTCTCAAAAAGCAAAAAGCAAGTGAAACCCTAAAGAATGTAAACTTTTACAAGGATTTAGTGGGTATTTTAAGAAGAATTATGTAGTTTTAATTTTCTTCCTTATATAAAATATGGGCTACCCTTCCCATTTCCAGCTGTCTGAGAGCAAAAGGTTGACAGTGGACTGATAGTGTAGGCCAATGTATCCAAAGAAAACTTGTCTGAGAAAGTAAGTTAGAATGTCCATGTTTCAAAAAGAAACCAGGGCCATCACTGGCAAAATAAAACGTGTATATCTGCAATGTAAATAAATAAATAAATAAATAAATAAATAAATAAATAAATAAATAAAATATGGGCTAGTAAAAAACATAATTACTGGAACAATCACCTTGTTAGTTTTTTTATAAGAGAATCTTATGATGTTAAGTAAGGGGTTATTTGTAATTTCAAACATAGAAGTTAATGAAAAAAGCGCTCTTTAAGTAGCATAATAATTAATTATATCTTTCTTATGAACCCTCTAAATTATATAAATTCACTTAATATGTAGAGATATGTAATCCTGGTGTACCT
The DNA here is from genome assembly GCF_963924665.1 of Micromys minutus. Taxonomy (NCBI): domain Eukaryota; kingdom Metazoa; phylum Chordata; class Mammalia; order Rodentia; family Muridae; genus Micromys; species Micromys minutus. Next base: position 48,308,015 of record NC_137974.1, read on the forward strand.
AAAATGAAAACTTAAAACTCTACCCTTGGTAGTATTTTCTTTTTAAAGATAGTTTTATGTGTACATTATATACAACATGGAGGCAATGATTAAAAGACTATATAAATTGTCTCACTACATATTTTTTTAGTCAAAATTAACTCTAATTATGACTTCTGTGGGTGTTAGTTACTGAAATAGTTGTTAAGGATGTCAAGAACCAGCAACTAGATAGATAAATCTTAGGAGAAAACGAACCATTATTCTGCTAAATGGGCATGACAAAAACCTAAGTCTATACATTAGTATCATTCAGCCCCCATTTAGAAGCTTTTTCTTGGAAAAGATGCAAATTACCAAAGGGGGAGAGGGAAAGAGAGAGAGGGATGGAGAGGGAGAGACACACACACACACTCTCACACACACACACACACACAGAGAGAGAGAGAGAGAGAGAGAGAGAGAGAGAGAGAGAGAGAGAGAGATTGATTTTGGAGCACCCAACCCTAAATTGAATGTATTTATCACAGGGATCTATGTAGAGGAGGAGGCAGACAGACTATCAGAGCCAAAGGTGGTAGATGACTCCAAGGAAAAAGAATTATCCCAGCACAACAAGGGTGATACACATATGATCTTAGAGCATGCACAAACTTACACAAACTCATGACAGAAAAAAAAATCCCAGTACAGAGAATAGAAAGCAGCCACAAAGCCTCACACATACAAGAAGCTATTTGCAGTTGATAGTTGTTGGGAGAGGGAAAATCAATTTTCTTCAATAGAGTTTAATCAGTGGGTCTATCAACCATACTACTTAGAAGACCTCATACTCAAGAGTAGTTGGCCATGAAAAGATGAAGTCATGGTGTGGATAGTGCCATTCATTAAGCAGGTGATTGTAAAGTGTGTTAGAGTGACAAACTCCATCTGAATAAAGCAAACAATTATATATGCATTGATTTCACTGCTCTTTATCCAGCGAGCAAAACTAAACCAGAACACAGCTGTAGCTTTGCAAAACACATGTCTTAAATGGTAAGAAAATAAAAAATCACACTGTAATTTTTGGAATGCGGAATAGATATCCTGTCAACAGACATAAAAAATACCATAAATATTGTATGTGCTCATTACAGCCCTTACATGATCAGAGGCTTTGCCAATGAGCAGTAATACTCTGAAAAATATTACTTTCTGAGTGGTGGAAAAAATGGACTTAAAATGGTCAGTAAACCATGTTGGAAGCAAGTGTGATGCCACACAGCCTTTGTTGTTATATATACAGAGCCCGAACAGTGTGGGTTTAGTAAAAATTTCAATATCTCTATGAATTTCAGAATAGAAAACAGGCATCAACTTCAAGTTACCAGCATTATTAGTCTTGAACGTGGAAGTAATCCTGCCCTTGCCACATTTTCAGTATTTTAAGAATAGACTATACAAGTTCATCTTGAATTAACATGCGTCCCAAGTCAAATTATTGTAAGCGAAACTAAAATAGTCACAACTATAATGCCTTATTTCATTTTTAAAATATCAAAAAATTCAATATTATGGAAGGGAATCCCTGAGAGAAGCTATCATTTTAAAGATTGTATTGTCAGCCCCGAAAACACACATACAATTAACATAATACAGACTGAGCACATTAGACTTAGAAATACAGAGAGAGAGAGAGAGAGAGAGAGAGAGAGAGAGAGAGAGAGAGACAGACAGAGAGAGAGAGACAGAGAGAGAGAGACAGAGGGAGAGACAGAGAGAGACAGAGAGAGAGACAGAGAGAGAGAGACAGAGAGACAGAGTCATGAAGAATTTGACAAAATCAAGCAGGGGATAGATAAATGGGATTGTTTGGAGTGATGAAATGGAAAGGAGAAATGAAATAATTTATTATAATCTCAAAACAAAAAGAAATTAATTGAAAAAAGATTTTAAAATGCATTGAAATGAGTTAATTTTTAAGTAAATAATTTTAAAAGCAGTATGTTTCCCTTAGATGATATCAAATGTTTTAGTTTTATGAAATATTTGTATACTACATATGTATTTTATCTTGTTTTAGAGCACTGAATGTATGAGTTTCATGTAGCCTGTTTGAGGGATAGATTAGAGGTCATTTCAATAACAGAATGAAAACAATTTCATGGTGACAGAAAAATACTAACAGTAACTAGTTGCAGAAGTGAGAAAATGAAATAATATCTCAAACTAAATAGAACTGAATTGAAGATCTTAAGAAAAGAATGAAAGATTTTGACCCGAAAGACCCAGGTTTTCCCCCCCTTGGGGCTTGTTTCTTTGCTAATATTACATATGAAAATTTATTATAGCCCTCTTTAAAACTCATTAGGCTCTATTAAAAAGAAAAACACACATATTTGTGAATTATTCAGTAGCATATGAACAAAATAACAACTGTGAAAAATGTAGGCATTTCCCACCTCAATAAACTAAACTCCTTCTCTGGAATAGCATGTATTTGTCTTGCCATGACTACACACTTGGCTCACTGTACCTTTGCCTAAATCCACTTAAACCTTACATTCTTGCCTACTGAAATTTGAGCTAATGGGGTTCTTCAGTGGTGCCAAGCAGATCTGTGTAATAAAATGTGGGCGTTTTAGGACAGCCTTGGCATGCTCAATATTGGGTTCACCTTTATTAAATTTTTATTCATTTTTGAGTGTGAATGTGTATTTGCCTGCATGCATATCTGTACACTGTGATTGTGCATGGTATATGCAGAGGGTAGATGAGGTGTGTCAGATCTCCTTGAAATGGGGTTATACATAGTTTAAGCCACTATGTGGGAGCTGAAAGCCAAGCCCACTACAAGAACAACATATGATTTCTCCAGGACCATCAATATTTATTTTAAAATCATATCTTTATACATTCCTCTGAAGTGGTATTTGCCAATGTCAATAAATCAAGTAACCAGAGTGGCTTCTTAATAATTTACCATATTTATGCATTTAGCCCTGGCTAAATCCTCTCTAGAGTTCTTCAGTTCAGTGTAAGTTTAGTGAATTCAAAAGTGTCCAAGAGACTTTGAGTGTGTTTAAAGGATAATCAAATTAAAATTAGAAGATCATTATGAGGAAAGAAAACATGTATGGGAATCTGGCAGATAGTTTTTCTATGATCAATTAGCCTGAAGAAAATGTGCAATGTAATAGAAAGGCATCTACCTTTTAGTCTCGATCTTTACTTGAGTCTTTGAACACTTCAGTCATCCTTCTTAGACCTTGGATTTTTTTTTAAAACATCTACACTTAAAAGTTGTAATAGTTTCATTTATGGTTTCTCTCAGTTTTAAAAGTCTGCCTTTCTACTCAGTTAACTTTGCAACAGAACATAAGAAAGCATGTTCTTTGTAAAGAATACAAGACTTAGAAATTAAGAAGAAACACTCATATGAGATGGCAAGGTTGAGAAAATTCTGGAGGATTCTACAAAAAAGTAGGTCCTCTGTATGCTGGAATAACTGTTAGTGTTTCTGATTTAAGAGAGATGGTTGACTTTCAACTTTTATCAGCTCCTTTTCTCTCAAAAGTCAACCTACCAAGTCACTTTAGATTTTAAAATTAAGTAAAAATCCTCTTCTGCATCAGGGACTACTGAATTTGAAAATGAGATGACCAACTCGAGTTTATTTTTGTTACTATTTTGTTGTAATTTTGTGACATGGACAAATAGGCATCCCCATCCTTTCACAAAAACCCCAATTGTTAACAAAACATCATCAGATCCACTATGTCCACAGAATACAATGAACATTGTTCTAGAAAGAACTTCTCTTACAAAGTCCTATATGTATTGTGAAAAGCAGAATTCACCTTATCTCAGACTGAATGAAGCCTGTGAAATCAAAACCTGCTGAAAGTGCTTTATGAAGAAATCTTTCAATAAAACATGTAAATGAAGCAGAACTATGAGATATCCCATGTGATTAAGTTATGGTTTATCTCATCTTTTTTAACTTATGTACTAGAAGACCTCTCTCTCTCTCTCTCTCTCTCTCTCTCTCTCTCTCTCTCTCTCTCTCTCTCCCTCTCTCTGTTGCCTTCATTTTTATGGAGTAAAGGAAACTGCCAGAAGTTAATGTGGTAGAAAAATTTTGACTGCCAATAGGAAGCAAGTAAATCCCATATTTATTAATAACATCAAAAGGGCTTAGATAGAAAACTGCTTCAGCATTTCTAACAGCATTTTATTGTGGGAAGTAGCTACTTAATCACTCTCTGAGGACACTACATTTTGCATAAAATAATCACAGACATGAAGTCTAATATTCATCATTTCTTTAATTATAATTATGCAGACATTTTATTGGTTTTTTTAGCTTTGTTCTGTTCTCCCTAATAAACCCAGGTTGGACTTAATTCACGATCTTCCTGCCTCAGCCTTCTGGATGCCAGAATTATAGGTGTGCACTATCAGATCCAGTTGCATTTTATGTGTATTATTGAATATACTTTGAGAAAGACTTTTAAAACATACCAATTAAGAAAGCAATAAAATAATTTAAACCCACAAGTAAAAAGGAACATAGGTAACTATGAAGGGCTATGATCAATGGGATTTACTATGCATATGCTTGTAGAGCATCTGTAGTACCTGTAAATAATACCTTAACAGCTATTTAAATAGCACTGCTGGTCTATTTACATGACAACATATGTATAAGCAGACTCAAATCTAATTATTATGTGAAACATGTCCAATTTAGTTTCGTTTCTATTGCTATGAAAAGACATCATGATAAAGGCAATTTACATATGAGTTTATTTCAAAGCTTAAAGTTTTAGAGAAGTAGAATCCATTGCTGTCATGGAACAGAACATGGCAGTAAGTAGGCAGGCATGACACTGAGGCAGTAGCAGAGAGCATATATCTTGATTCTTAAGCATGAAGCAGAGTGAACTACCTGGGTCTACCATGGACTTTTTAAACCACAAAGCCAGCCTCCAATGACAAAATTTCTCCAACAAGGCAATGCCTTGGAATTATTCCCAAATATTTACAGTAACTGGGGATAGCATATTCAAATATATGAGCCTAAAGGTTTCATTGTCATTTGAATCACCACAAAGGCTGAGGTGGATATGTGTCAGGGAAATGTTTCCTTGGAAAAGGCTAAGAGCTTTTTGTAGGTTCCAGGAAATAGTCTTATAGTGTGTTGGTACCTGGCTCCAGATTTGTCACTAGCTCGATGTACGGTCTTCAAGAACTTGTTCAGGATTTCTGGAATCTAAGTCACAGAAAAAGGGTCAAATAATTTAGTCTTCAGAGTTCTGACAAATGCAGAGTGTTCCCAATGTAAATATATACATTAGAATTCTATATAAAGTTGGTGCTTTAATAGACAGTTGAAATCAGTGAAATGGGTTTTGAGTAAAGAATCTGAGAGAGGCAAAAAAAGAACGGAGTCAGAAAGTGCTGAAGAATACACAATGAATGTACAACAGGACAAAACAATGGAAATTCAAATAGAAGTGTCATCTCTAAATTATCAAAAGCTGGGGCCATTTTTTGACATATCTCACCTCAGCATAAGATGCTGACAATATTGAAGACAATTTTTCTCTTTCCTTTTACTTGTGAGTTTTCAGCAAAATCAGAATTATATTGATTCAGTCATCTTCCCCTCATGGTTTGGGGTCTCCCAGCTGCATAGTCCTATGTTTCATTAGTTGGAGGTAGAAAGTTCTGCAGACTCTTTGTGTTATAGGTTGTTCTGTTTGGGGTAGTCCATAAAGACACTGGAATACCTACTCTAAAGACTAAATTGGACTTTGATCATTTTAAGAGGGTATTTGAGTTTATATTGTTTGACAAGACCTAATATAAAAAGAGAAAACAAAGAGACAGAAGTATGTACACAGGGAAATGCCCTCTTCCCATGACAGCAGATCCATGTGATGCTTCCATAAAAGAGAAGACAAAAACATTTCTAGCATCTCCCTCAGAGAAGGAAATGGGCCAGACCTACTCATGTTTCTCACAGAAACCCAACCTTATTCATCCTATCACTTGGAACATCTTACTTATACAAAATAAACAAATTAATTTCTAGTGTTTAAGCTACAAAATTTGAAATACTTTGTTGCACTGTCAAATCTCCAGTAATTATTCAAGTTGTGTTAGCACTATTTTGAAAACTCACACATGTGAATATCATCTTTATTTAATATTATAAAATATATGTTCACAAACTCATGCCTCAAAATAAATGCCCGTGCAGTTTCAATTATTGCAATTTCTCCTAATATTCTTTCAAGTACTACTGGAATATAATAACTAGTTATGGTAGTTTTCATCTTTGGTCTTTATAACAATTACAATTTTTATGCTGGGAGTCTTGGTGTATAACTCTATGCCCATCACTTGGGAGGCAGAAGCAGGCAGATCTGAGTTTTAGGCTAGCCTGGTCTACAGAGCAGGCTCTAAGACAACCAGGGCTTCACAGAGAAATCTGACCTTGTAAAACCAAGTAAGATTAGATGATAGATAGATAGATAGATAGATAGATAGATAGATAGATAGATAGATAGATAGATATTCTGTCTAGAATGAGCTGCTATCTTATGGGTTTAGTTTGCATTACCTTGATTATTTTCCTAATAATACATGATTGCCTATTGGGTATAATCATCTCTTCTGAAAAATGTCTATTGCTCATTTTTATTTCATATATTTATTTTAGTATTGTGGTTCGGTGTGTGTGTGTGTGTGTGCTTGCACACATGCATGCGCATGTGTGCGGACACAAAGGAAAACTCAGTGTAGTTTGTCTTCCCCTTTATGCATGTTTCATCAGGTCACCAGGTTTGCAATGCAAGTTTGTTGTCCTGCTGATCTCTGTTCTTCATATTTAAATATTTGTTTGGATTTCTACTATTAAATTTATTGATTTCTTGATGTATTCTGGATATTAACTCCTTTATTTTTTCTGTATTTTTCCAGTTGTCACTTTTCTGTCTTTGCTAAGCAGCTTTGCTATGCAGCTTTTTAAAATAGCATAATATCAATTCCCCATTTTTCCTGATACTGTGCATTGAAGATACTATCCCAAATAACCTTGTCCTTTCCACACAATACTGATAACAAGATAAGTAAAATCATGTTGTATAGCTTCAAAATCATTTTGAGTACTTGAAATATGATGCTGGCGAGTTAGGAACCAGCCATGAGGCAGCTTGTGAGCCAAGCCTGACATAGGTTTTGATGTGCTAGTTGATATTCTAGTGAACCAGTTCTAAACTGTGAACCGTGATAGCACTAAATTAGTATAAATACTGGATATAGAGGTGACCCTAAAACACAGCGTCTCAAGTCTATGCTGGTCCACACTGGTAAGAGAACTTGGAAACTGGCCTCTGTGACTCTAGCTTTGGATACCAGCATTTTTGTTGAGTTCATATATTCCCTGTTAGGACTGGTGGGTTGATTGAGACAATCAGTATTATTACTCTGTAGTATTGAACTCCAACAGATTTCTAGAAGCTCTTTTGATTGTTACACAAAAGGCAACTTTAGCAAGACAATTTCTGCATGCCTAAAACTTATCTGTCCTAGGGACTATCTTGAAATACCCATCACGTAAGCTATTTTCAGCAATGGGGACTTCCTTGTGTGCTAAGCTTGTCTCTAGACCAAGGTATGCAAAGGTTCTGAGAAACCTTCAAGAGAATAACTCTGTAAAATCTCAGATAATAATCACTGATAAAGGGCTACTTTTGAGTTTAGGTGTCACCACTACAGATTCCTGCCAGATGCAACAGTTCTGCTTACCAGTCAACACTAACTTTGACACATCTTCTTATGGATTTTCTGGACTTTCCAGAGCAAAAATGCCACCCTCCCATCCTGCCACAGCTGAGGCAGACATGGATAGTGGATAGAGCTTGCTCTCTAAGTGTTTCCACCGGAGTATATTCCCCAAGGCAAACCTGAAGCATCTTCTGCCTGGTGGAGCATTCCTGCTGGGTGAGATGTCTACTTCCATTAGATTACTATAATCTTTATTAACAGCTTGGTCCTGTAAAGAATGTTTGTGTGAATGAACCAAGAATGTTTGAAAGGCAAATGTTTATATCCTAACTGCTGAGCACCTCACAGCTCATCAGTCATGTACTCTGTAAATGTCTTACAATTTCTTTGCCATATTTTTTTCTTGTAGCTTCAGATTATACATTTGAGAACTTAATAGATTTTGAGTAGATTTTTGTAACTGGTGAAAAACAAGTCTATCTCCTTTGGTATATGAATATCAGTAACACCTTTACTGAAAAGAACTTGGCAATAGATGGTGGGTTTACTTTGGGTATCTCTATAATGTTTCTTCAGTCTCTATATCTGTTTTAAGTTGGTTTATGCTGTTTGCATGGTTACAACTTTGTAGTATGGTTAGAGTTAGGTAGTGTAATGCTGCTTGTTCTGTTCCCCTCCCCCGAAATTGCTTTGGCTATTGAATATTTTCTGATTCTATATGCATGTTAAGATTTTGTGTTATACTAAGAATATATACATATATACTATGATGTACTAAACTCTTATGTAGACCACTTTGGGCAGTAGAGACATTTTAACAATACCAAGTATTCTAATCCATGAGCATACAATATCTTTCTGTTTCGGGGTCATCTTCAATTCCTTTTATCAATATTTCATAGTTTACTGTGGAGAAATCTTTTTTTCTTTTAGTTAGATTTATTCCTAGCCATTTTATTACTTTCCTGTAGCTACTGTCAAGGTGTTTATTTTATTTATTTATATGTCTGATTCATATAATTTATTGTAGACATATAATAATAATAATAATAATGATTTTAACATGTTGATGATCTGAAACTTTGTTAAGTTTCTTTATTAACTAAAACACACTTTGGGACAAATTTTGGGACTTAACCATTTGTTTGTCTATTTAGTTATTTGTTTTCTTACTTTTAAACAGAGTCTTATATTGTCCAGGCTGGACTGCAATTTGCTATGTGGCCACGAATGGCTGTGACCTTCTGTTATTTCTGCCTTTATCTCTCAAGTTCTGGAACTACAGGTGAGCACAATCACACCAGGTTTTATGGAATTCTAGAGAACAAACTCAGAGGCTCACATGAATATTGAGTAGTCATTCAACCATTGCTCTATGTTCCCATTTCTCTCTGGGGAAACTTGAGGCAATTGGTAGACTCAAGTGATGGATGTGAGCATTCTTGCCTTTTGTAACTATATATTAAATTTGTGAGCAAACATTGAACTTTTCTTCTGTTATATAATATCAGCTGTTAGAGTATTATATGTGGTTCCTGTTATGGTTGACATGCGCACCTTCCACACTTAACTTGTATAGCATTTTATCACAAAATGAACTGGGTTCCTCCAAATGTCTCTGAAGCTATTGCAAAGATGGAAGGTGTTTGTTCTTCACCCTGCTCATACAGCACGTCATAGTTACTAATCAGTCATCTGAACTGAGCCTTCTTTATATGATGTGTCGTCTCCCTTATCATTCCACTATTCAGCAAAAATTAATTCTACATCCTTTGCCTTTGAGGAACTACAAACAGCATGACCTGTGAGGTACAAGTATCATTCCATATTGCTGAAAGTGGGTTTTATTTCATAACACTTCATATACAGGGGAACCAGAAATATACCTACATGTATCCAATTAATAATTCGTGTATTATCTGTAATTCATAAAAAGGTGGATTTTTCTAGCTTGTGATTATAAACCTGCTACATACAAACACACACAATATATGTAATAAAGTGATCATATGTTTCTTTCTTTAAGTTATGAATTTATGGTTAACAAGCTCACTTGGGAGGCAAATTAACAAGAATAATCCAACAATGCATTTAAAACAACTTGGAGGCTTTAGATATATGCATTTGTCAAATTCAGGCATATTCACTTGTTTATGTAGCTAATCTTAGCATCACTTCCTCAAATGTAAAGCCACCACAAGTGGACAATATTAGTTTATCACTTTTAACAAATTCATAAATTACTTTAAAGCATCAGATGTTTAGGGAAAATGTGATACCAATAGAAAATGTGAAATAACAGTCAACATATGCTTCTCATGCTTCTCCTAACGAAGACAATGGAATCTAGACAACCAGTGTTTCAGTGCTCCCACAGGCAAGTGACTTATAAAGAAAAAGACTGGAATATCTGATCAATAAAATTAAGTGAAATATTGTATTCCACATTATATTGCATTTTCTTTAACCACTACTAAAAACATATTGTCATATGAAGTTATTATTCCTAAATAATTACAGAACTGGCTTTTGTGGCCCAGAAATCCAAAGTGGGATGTACATCCTATGCACTAACCACTGTGAGAACCTTTTCAAACCTTTTAATTTTTTACCTTTTTTCTGATTGATATTTTTGATAAATTATGTGTAAAATTATTTTGAATTTTGTCTTCATCCAAATACTACACAGTATTTGAGTTTTTGAAACAAGTATACAAGACGTTTTTTTCCTCTCTCTCTCTTACAACTGTATTTTTAAAAAGAAAGGGTACTTATACACATTTTAAAGGCATTTTGGCATAACACTATATGAATATTTTTTGTCAGTACTTAATTCTTTTAGAGGTTTGACAGCATACATTGAAATCCCACTAGTTACCATAAGCATAAAGTTCATGTAGGACAGAATGTAACATGGAAACAGATTTCTTGTTGAGTATAGATTTGCCACAAAGCTATATTCTTAGCTCTTGGATTATTAATGATTTAAGGTCTAGGTGTACCACACTCTGAGAGGGTGCTATACATTTATTTTTTACCTATGTAGGACTGAGGCTTTCATGTTTTGGCCTTTGTTTTTCTTAAGCTTCATATGGCCTACGAGTTGGTTTTGGGGTGTTCAGAACTTTCTGGGGTTAATATCTAATACACAGAGTTTTTATTCAATACAATTCTTCTGTCTGTTCATTTCAATATTGAAGCCTTTATTTCTTAATGTAATTTTAAATTAAATAAAGGGCTGACTGCTGTTTCTCCTAAGTAGGCATTTGGTTCTCCTACCTTAATAAAACTATCCTTTAAATGGCTTAAATTGCATTAGGAAAATAAATAATTTATGCCACCTTGAAATGATTTCTTAATAGTATCCTCTTTCAATTTAATGATATTTTATATTAACATGTATTTTTCCACAGATTTTTTAAAACACCTATTTCTTATTCCCTGGATAAGACTTTTAAGCAATTTAAGAGTCTTTTTGTTCTACTATGTTGTAGAACAAAAGCAGTCTATGTTGTGCAAAAGACAGATATCTAATAGAAACTCAAAAAAATAAAAATACAAAAATAATTTTTATACCCATAGTCTTATCTAATTTGTGGTATATCTATCCACTACTATATACTAAAACAACCATTTGCTAGTAATCATGGGTGATAATTCTTAACCTTAAAGTTTCTAGGCCAACATCTGGTACACACTTATAAAACCAGCATGTAGGATATGGAAGCAAGAATAATAGGAGCTCACTTTAAACCTGCCACATAGTAAATTCTCTAGCATCCTGGGCTACATTAGGCTCCATTTTCTAAAATATTAAAAATAAAAGAACTTTTATTTATATACTCTTAATGCATTGTCTTAAAAATAAGAAATGTTAAATATCAATATTTAAATAATAATAATGACAATATCATAGTAGATATAAATATATCCTACAGCGTTACATACTTCAGCCATCATTTTTTAATTTAAAATGGCTGAAAACTTAATATAAAACTTAATATTTATTAATATTAATATTAAACTTAATATGAATCTTAATTACAGAGAAATGTTTGCAAAGGAATTTGAGCTTTTGCAATGTGAACACTTTATGTGATTTCTAAAAAAATGTAGTGTATTTCAGGCCATAATAATATGCAATTCTCAAGAAACATATCAACATATATCTAATTTATTAGTAATTATCTCTTAGCAAAGAATATATTGATTTTCTCAGATTAGTTATGTAATTTACAGCCCAGGAAGCCAATAATCTTAAACTTTAAGAAAACAGCAACTTTTGACAGAGACATCTTGGTGTGACAGGCACAAAGATTAAGGCAGAAGAAGTCGAAACAATATTATAATTTTCTACAGGTGAAAGATGAGTTAATTATAGATGTTTATATTCATGGAAGAGCCATTAATTTTCAAATCTGTGCTTTTATATCTTTATCTAGGAAATACACAATGAATTGATTATCACATGTCGGTAAATGCTTCTCTTAGGATGTAAACCAAAATCCATTATCTGTTGGACTGTTAAATGTACCAAATTAAAAGTAAAGTTAAATAGGATTTTTCCTATTTTCCCACAGGGAAATTTCTGCTAAATAATGACCGGAGCCAAAATAAATTACCAAATAAAATTAAATACGTCCATCTTGTCAGAAGACAAACCACAGTGATTCCCAAAGCCATAAGAGAATATTTTATTCCCATCTGGTCTATATAGTTTTTGAAACAACTAACAGCCACAAACTAAGAGACCTTCACATGGATTGAGGGATAGTTAATAACTGTGATTCATCTCCTTTGTCTAATACAGATACTAGTTCTTAAAGCCAGTATCTAACCTCAAATAATACTCTGCAGGCTCTAATATAGCCTGACCAGAAGCACACTGCAACATAGGTACATAATTCTGTTAAATTATAACATCCTTACAATCATACCGTCTATATATCTAGAGAAACTATAAGTTTCATGAGGCAACTTTTTTAAAATCTTTTTTTTTCCTTGTCCACCTGTGTTCCGGGTTCTTTACTAGTTAACAGGGAATGTTCCACTAAAATAAATGGTCACAATTTTCAGAAAACTATAGTTTAAAAATGAGTGAGAAGAGATAGAAAAACATAAAATGGATCACTTCAAATATTTTTGTAGGTATTTGTGTTTAGCTTAATCAAGTAGATATTTTGGCTTGAGTTATGAGCAAGAAATTTTGAAAGATGATACATACGTAAGTCAATATTTTGTTGCTGTAGTAAAATAGCATGAAAAGGGCAACTTATAGAAGAAAGAGTTAATTTGGACTTATGGTTCCAGAGAGATGAGTCTGTCAGTGCAGGGAAGCATAGAATGAGACAGCAGGTATGGGAACTGGAGCAGGATACTCACAGAGCATAATCTTCAACTAAAGCAGAGATCAGAAAGAAAGAACTGGAAGAGAAATAAGGCTACGAGCTGCCAGAACGCTACCTTTTTCCAGCATCCACCACCTCCCCAAACATTGCCACCAAATGAAGACTAAGTGTTTAAGAACCTGAGTGTGTTAAAATACATTTCTTACTCAAACTACCACAGATGGGTCTACATGGAATAAAATTATGTGTAAACAGCATGTGGGATGTACTTCAGAGTACAGTGTATCCCTTCTCATACGCAAAACACATGGTGGTCACACAGGGAAGAAGAAAGTCTGTCCTCTGACCCCAGGAATGAAATTTGGGTGGAGCTGCCACTCTTAGCTACAAATAAAATTCAAACTCATAGAAAATAAAGGGCCATAAAAATAAAAGTATAAAATAAACTTACGTAGTTTTATTTTTACTTGCACAAATCTGAAAATATTAACTTCAAGAACAACTTAAGCTTATTGAGGCTGACAGCATTCTGCAAAGTTACACCAGCAGGTGACGGGAAGCTGAAATACACTCCTGGTTTCCGAGACTGAGTTTCTTCTTGGGCTTTGCAGACTTTGTAGACTTCACAGCACTTGTAGAATTACAAACCAGCTATTACTGGTTTGAACACTTATTTTATTTTTTCTAGTATAAGTCTTTGTCTTTCTTCATGTTATATTAGATCTTAGGGTTACCTTAGATCTTAGGATCACACTCCTTGTTAGGTTATTTGCTCAGATTGAATGGGATGATCACAACTACCTTTGTGGCCTTTCTCAAGGGCCAACCCAATTTGGCTAAAAAGCACTACCCAGGGACACTCTTATCTCCTGCACTGCACTGGACTTTAGACCAAGGCATAAATCTACAAGTCCACAGTCATTTATTCAGTTTCACCACCATCAATATCAAATAACAAAGTATGAAATATTAGAATCATAGCAGGTTAGATGCAATGGGGACCTGTGATTTTAAAACTGTTATTCAGGCACTAGCTCTAGGAAAGATCATGATATACAACCAAAATTTTGATTTTTAAAACATGTGAACTTACTGGAGTCTAGGGAATCTTTTGCGTCAATATCTGAGGTCTGAATATATATTCTACATAAGTCTCATGCAAGTCTTGAAACACTGAATAGCTGAGATTTTTCTTCATATATATTAGAGTTATTTCATGAAAGCTCAGGTTATGAATTGTCATCAGCTAGTATTCTGCTCTCTTATCTCTAACAGATTTTGTAAATTGAGTAAAATATGTTGAGAAGATGTTTTAATAAGTAAGATGATTTACTAAGTTTCTTTCTACTTTCTTTCTTTACCATTATAAGGTTATCAACTTCATTTTTAAATCTTTTCCACACAAGCATGAATAAAAGGAAAAAGAAACATCTTCCATCTTAGAGCAGTTCTATCTTTATGTGCTTCTCTTTTGAACTTTGTTCTTTGACACTTTCATAAATGATTATAATGCATATTCACGCACAGTGCTATCTTTTACATCCCAGCCCCAACTCTGGATAACTTCTTTCCAAGTGTTCTTCCTAGTAATTTCATATGTTTTTGTGCAAAAATCCACTGATTTTCTTTTGAGTTGCCTGCATGGATCTGCATTTTACCAGTGGATATGCTACCAAATATTCCAATGGCTACTAACCACCAACAACTCCACATTAGGGATAGTGCCCCATGAGCCTCTGCACAATCCATAATGGAATGTTGATGGGCTTTTCATCTATTGGTGTTCTGCAGGCAATCCCAACTTCTATGTGTTTATCACTATAATGATCAAGATGTATCTGGTGTTTCACAGCACTTCTACCACATTCCTTGAGCCTTGGATAGAGAACATAGGTTGATAAAGATTATCAATTTAAGAACATACATATAGTGCCCACAGAGTCTAGAGAAGAAAAGACTGGAACTGGAGTTACAGGTACTTGTCAGCATCCATGTGGGTTCTACAAACAAAATGAAGATTGTCTTCAAAATCAGTAAGTGTTTTTTAACTGCTGAGTCATCTTTCCAACCACACAGGGGATTTCTTAGTGGGTTGTTTGGTAAATCAAAACTGTTTCTCTTGGCACAAAAGGTAGTTCTAGATAGTTTAAAATACATTTTAAAGCAGTATTTTAACGCATTTAAATCCTAAAAACAAAATATTTGCCAATTTTTGTTCTCTTATATGAGAGCTGATATTATACCTCCAAGCAAAATGTTCATACGACATTAAATCTCTTCAGATACATATTAAATGGCATAGCATAATTGTTAAGACCACAAAAATAGCTGTTGTCATATGAAAGAAAAATTTCTGCAGGCAACAACTTATTCCAAACCTGAGAATGTGGTTATTAGCTGGGACCAGTCAAGATAACAATTTTTGTTCTCACAAGGTAGAACTGTTGTTATTGGGCACATTAAATATTTTTATATGGATGGGGAAATTTTGAGAATTTCCCTGAATTAGATAAATAGCTGCCTAGAGTCCAATGTTCTTGTAAGGTCATGGAACAGATTTTATTTGGAATGGACTAATTTATTTTCTATTTTTTCCCAAAACATGTTCTTCATAATATACATATACTGATAGAGAATTATGTTAAATTTCTTTTTTAAAACATGTATTAATGTGTGTGTGTGTTTGTGTGTGTGTATGTGTGTGTGTGTGTGTGTGTGTGTGTGTGTGTGTGTGTGTGTGTGTGATCATATTTGTATGGTGTGCTCAGAGGCCAGAAGATGAGGTCAAAGCTCCTGGAGCTGAAGTTACTGGTAGCCTTTTGTAAGAGCAAACTCATAAGCCTGCCCAATTGCAGTTTATTTACTGACTGTCCTGAAATGAATTTTATTCTGTCAACGATTTTACTTACCACATTATGCATTTTAGGTGTTTGTTACAACATATGCCAGGCCATATAATAAAACACATCTCAAGTGAAGACAGAATAGTAGCATTAATAATAGTGAATCAGACTATGCACCGATTCTGTTGCTTCAGACTAACACAGGAATAAGGCAAACTTATATGTAGTCTATATATCAGTCAGTGCCTTCATTTTACTCATATTAAATCATAATATATTAATTGGATTATTAGGTTAAAGATTTCTAAGAGAATCGAGTAAATTAATACATAACTAGAATACTGCAAAATGAACAATTTCTATTAGTATTATTATAATTATTATTACAAAGTAAAATAATTTGTACACTATGGTCTGTGTTATTACCTTAGTATGTGCTTGGTGACTTATGAAATTAGTAATTATGGAAAAACATTTTTCAACCAAAATATTTGAAGTTAAAGCTAAGTTTAGTTGAGATCAATGGAGTACTTTAACTATGATGTATAAGAAGAACTTGAAATTGCGTTAGGTTTTTTTGCAGTTTCTTTCCCAGATGATAAGTAAGATGACAGTGTTCTCCCACTAACCTGGGCTAGGGAGACAGCTTAGGCTAGGACACTGTCAGGGTTCATAGTATCAAAAGGTGGGAAGAAGCAAAACCAAAATCTGTAAGTCAGAATCTCAAGCAATCACAGGGGATACTCAGAAGCTATCTATCAAAAAAAAAAAAAAAAAAAAAAAAAGACAATGAATCAAAATCCTTCAATACTTACAAGTACAAACACTGTTCCCACAGCAACACTGTAATTTCTGAATCCTGAACAAGGAAGCCATGTTTACAGTGTTTAAAGTAGGACTTAGGAGGTAGCAGCCTTGTTGCCATGGTTACGATACTGGTAGAGTGCTCTAAACATGCTAGAGGTTGGGCTAGGCCAAGACAAGACACATACCAAAAAAATACATAACCTGACCCAAAATAAACAATAATTAAAATCACCTCCAATTGCAGCTAAAAAAATAAAACAAATAGGAATGGTCTGATAACAGTACATGCACCAGAAAATAAAACCGAATGGAGGAATTATCAATCAGTGAAAAATAGATTATTCAAACATGTTACTTGGAGAAAGATAAACAAAATAGCAAAACAAATATCAAATCAATAAAATTGTGTTGTATCTGAAATGAGTCATATCTAGAAATAATCTTTTGTGTATGTTTTCCCAGATAAGCTGTAAGGAATTCTGTCTTGATCTTGCTCACAGCCTGCTGCATATTCATCTCCTGCAGCAGCACACAATTTGCATAATATAAGACCCAGTTCTGTGCTTTGGAATACCCTTGGGTGAGCTTAGATAAGAAGCACTCTGATGTTTCTTTGCAGTTCCCCTTGAAAGAGTTTTCAGACTTGATGGGGAAAAAATAGATTGTCTGTTGTGGAAGGCTGAAGATAACTTTTATTATATGGGATATGTACATAAAGTCATATGCTATTGATACATCAATATATTATAACATAAATATATATTCAGTTATATACTTAAATAGTATTATAGCTGAATATTATAGTTGTTTGCTGGTAATATTGAGTAACAACAAACATTCCAAGAATTTATATAAAGGTGCAAAGCAAACACAGAAAATAAGGTATTTTAATCTATTGATTTATGCTCAAAGAATAAATCAAAGAAAGCATTTTTGACCATATTGTTATTTTTTTGTCCTGCAATAAAATGATAGTCTAACTATATTATAGTGCATGAGCACATTATAACTGATGACAAATAAATTAAAGAATAAATCATTCAGTAGAGGCTATATAGCAGCAAAACTGTTCAGTTTCTAATAAATTTCAGAAAAAGCAAAAAATAGAAAGTCATGCTTAGATTTATGTGAGATATACACTTAATTATTAGAAATATTGTCTACCAACATATATTCATTATTGTAATTCCCATTAAAACAAATACAGTTGTTTGTCCTTCAATATATCCTCTGGTTCAGTATCCACACTTTCAAACCAGCCAATCAAAAGCATTATAAAACTTGTGCCTGTGCAGAACACATGTATAGATGTTTTTGATGTGATTATTCCCTAAGTAATACATAAAACAACAGCCTCCTTCCTATTTAAATTATAAAGAATCATCAATAAAGCAGATGTGGTTTACATGAGGAAATGTGGATAGCACACAAATATTGTACCATTTCTCAATGATGAATTTAACTTCCTCAGATTGTAGTATCCACAAAGGATCTGAAAAGCTTTGCTTATAGAGACTGAGGAATGACTGTGTTCCTTTCTGTTTCAAAGCTCATATTGTATACTTTTGGATTCCAAGTGCAAGTAAGATCATATACTCCATTTAAAACAACAACAACTCATGGCAACACAGTCTATGCCACTGTTTTCCAATAGGGTAATGGGTAAAGAGGAGGCACTGATCAAGAAGAAATAAGCCCTAATGATCGCTACAAGATGTTCGCAGTAAATAATATGTACATTTCAAAATTTCAAAACACATTTAAATTATCTTTTCTATTAAAAATGTTGCTGGTGATGAGGTGAGGGACATATTAAGAACCTTGACTTGATTAAGAACTTTTGCAAATCGCTATTTAGAAAAAAAAAATTATAAAGCATATTATGTGTATGTACACATAACAAATAAATATTTAGTTATTAAACTGAGTAAAAATAAATTACTAAAAAATGTGTACAGATAGTACTTCTTTTGTAAATCTCCAAAACAAGTGGATCTAAAAAGAGAAATAAAAGGCCATAATAAGACCAGTTCTTTTTATGAAGCAGGATGTGTTTCGAAATTGGCATGCATACATCTATATGTAAGATTACTATTTATCCGGATGTGCCCATCACCAAACACTGATGAGCAATTAATAAACAGCTCCTGGAGTAGCACCATAAGGACCAAATCTCAAAGTGTCAGAATCCATGCACACACATCATTAGCTTTTATTGATGCTCATGCTATTTTACCATTTCCATTAATGGGTCACTTACTGATGGGTAGAGGTAACCTTCTCCATTCATCGCTATGTACAGCCCTGTCTTCACGCCCTGAATGGCAACAACGCGCAGTCCCACTGGAATGAGGTTGAACAGTGCTGTTGAAGATAAAAGTCATCTGTCACCAGGCAATAAATGGAGCATAGTATTTCAATAATACTTCCCCTTCTGCTTCTGTTATTTCGGAAATACCATCATATTTCTATTTTACAAAGTCAACTAATAAACTTTATGATGAAGAAGCTTCTGCTATATAGAAAAAAAAAAAGAGTATCTCAGTTCCAGCTTCCCCACAGAATGTAGAGAATTTTAAAACTCTAAAAGTTGACTAAAATTTTCTACACCATGTGACTAGGTATTTCAGTGCAGCAAAAGCCAGAAGTTCAGAAGTAATTCCCAAACTAAATTACTTTGGTAGAAGTAGCATAAGATGCCAAAAAATTGGAGAAAAGATGTATACCTGCCCCTGGGATAAATTTTAAAGGTTCCAATAAAATTAAATAGCATGGTAATTTTCAAGAAAATTTTATTTATTTGTATAATATAAAGCTATGAATAAAAATAAATGTGGAATATGCTGTTTTATATTTCTGATAAGTTAAAAAATATATTTTATGTTTTTTTTCCTTCTAATAAAGTATTTAATGTATTTTTATAAAGTGTATACAACAACATTTTCTTAGATAATGTCAACCATAAAATGTCTGGTACACATATACTACTCGATGAGGCTTTTGTTAGTACTCTTAGTGCAAGTGTTATTGACAGGAAAGCTATTAATTGATTAACTGCTCTCATTCAACTCCTTAACTTGAATTTACTTCTGAGCAATTCGAGTAGGCATGGGAACTACATAGCTCTTAACATAAATGTGTGAATGCAATGGCTTATCTTTATGTATTCAACTGTTTTACAGAAGACATGTAACTTGAAATTGATAGGGGGTTTGATTTTCTTCTCAGGCTACACAGCACATCATTAAAAAGTAATGTTGAAAGTTTCATTCTGTTTTCCTTCTTCCTTACTAAGTATGATGGAGAAAGCTACATCCTCTTTTGCAATAATTACATAATCCTATTCTCCAGGTCACACCTTATCCGCCCCTCAAAGGAAAACAGCAGGATGTGGTCCTGACAATAACCCAGAGATTAATTTAGAAGTTCATATGTGGAGAGTTGAGTGATTGTTTTCACTATGCAAAGTAACACTGAACTGTATTTCACAGCATTCTATAAGGTTGTGACATATAGAAAAAAGTTTGAGTCCTTTTCATTTCTGTAATTTAGTACTGAATATCGTATGGTGTTGTGGGAACTTTTTTCCTGGACAATCTGTTTCTTCTTTGTGTGTGAAGCTTATGTTTATTTTTATCTTTATTATATCCCTAAAATTTGAAAGGAGGGACACTGTGAAAATCCCCACTTCCATGTAGAATTTTAAGTTAAAAAAATAAGCTTGTGTATGTCTACCTAACCTGACAATTTCAAACATATTTACTTTAATCTCTTCAGAATGCTTTAAAAAAGTGTTGCAGATTCAGAATTTATCATGTCAACTATATAGTATAGTTTCCAAAGGCAAGAGTAATATGCATACACTAAAATAAACACAATATGAGAAGTAGAAAAGTGCTAAAATGTAGTCCAAAATAACCATAATAAAAATTTCACTGTCTCTCTTTTGGGGGGGAGGAGATTTGTCAGGAAAAATGCAAGCAATTATCATTTACAAATTAACAACATAGAGCTACCATAGAAGAGGGGTGGTGCTAGAAAAGACACAAATACATCATTTTTTCACTTTCTGTGAATTTCATATAATTAAAAAGCAATGAGACAAAACCTAGTGGAATAAAAATGCAGATGTCCCTGTGATTGCGTTTCTGCTGCAGAAATCTCTGGTTTACAACTACTTTCCATTCCTGGCTGTGCGTCAAAATGACTGTGTTTATAAAATAAAATGACCATCCCCAGCCTTGAGCCAAACAAGACAGAATCTTTAGGGATGGGTTAAGAGAAACCATTCTAAACCCTTTGGGTGATGGGGGTTGCTGTGACAACTTTGTATATTTTTGACACTCTGAATTAACTATGCATGTGTGCTATATCCCTCACAACCTCATACCATGCCATGAAAAGAAGAAATCAGAGAAGAAGCGCTTTCTCTCAAGTGTAGAACCTTATTTCCTTTGAAAAAGTCAGTTATGATTTCTGCAGATAATAACACTCAATCTCTATTCTTATAAAAGAGGAATTTTATTTATAAGACCACTGACAACAGCTGTTTCCTTTCTTCCCTATGCCTGAATTTTTCCCAATAAAACGGGAGATATTAATTAATTAATTAATTAATTAATATCCAGGGATTATTTTTAAAGCAAAAAAATGAATGGAAGAGAGAATAGAGAGAAGAATTTATTGTTTACAGAAAGAAAAGTAAGATCAAGAAAAAAGTATATATAATATTATTTGAAGAAAGTAAAGGAAGTCCCCCTCAAATTACTAATACAAATACACTATTCATAAGTGCCAATTCACTTCACATATAAGGATACTAAAAAAATACTAATATTTCACATAGAAACATCATGTGTAAAACAAATTATTTCAGGTCATTAATTCTTCTCAAATCTGTGCCTGAAAATTTGATGAGCAGAAATAAAATAAGGAGAGCTGATGATTCCATTACACGTATCAGGCCTTCCTTTCTTTTCATGAAGTATAATCTATTGTGAAGAGGATGGTAACTAGCTAGACAGTCATCATTGCTCATGACCTAAAGGTTGTATTATGTCCTGGACTAAACTCAATTGACCAAAACCCATTTTGGCATTGTTTTGATCCTAGAAGTAAAAGTATGTGTGTGTGTGTGAGTGTGTGTGTGTGTGTGTGTGTGTGTGTGTGTGTATGTGTGTGTGTGTGTGTGTGTGTGTGTGTGTGTGTGTGAATGTGTGTGGGTTAAAACTAATATGTAATTAGAGTAAATTATAGACCAGAATAAAAGAAAACATTTAAATAAGGAGGGTCTCAGATAAATGTAACAAGCTTAATATAAAACATAGCAAATAGAAGATAAATATCAATATTACAAAAATACATAGATTTTTAAAGTAAACAAACCCTATAGTATATGACAATCAAATGTTTTATACAATGTGTTTATATATACAGAGCCTTCAGAATGCCCTCTATGCAAAAGACATTAACTTTTATATTAATGCATTAGTGTAGCTAATTTTTATCATCCAGAGATCAATAATGATATTCTGGACATAACCAGTGTTTGAGAAAAAAACAAAAACTTAGTTTAACACCACAGGTCCCTCTTTCTAGATTAGTGTCTTCAAGCATGTGGTCTCAGTGAAATGATACATGCATTCTAGTGGGCAGCTAGAACCACGCCAACATAACCAAGCATCTACAAATGCATCTCACAAAGCCATTTGAGTGGCAGACTTGGCTGGTCACTTACTGGAATTGGTGCTGTCATCCTTAGTTCCATCGAGAGCTCCATCGGGGTGCATCTGCAAGTAGTAGCCTTGCCTGCAATATAACCTTGTCACTATGCCCTTGAGCTGGGGATCTGCAAGGCAAATACAGGGTGATCAGCTTCACAAGTCTGCAAGGGAGAGTTTCACGTTTCTTTTGCACAACACATTTTGTAGAGAGTGCACATTTCTATCTCCCAGACTTGTCTGGGTCATGATATCTAAATGATGCAAACCACCTCAATTAAAGGAGGCATAATAATACAATTCAGAAAACAGGGCATTTCATGAAACTGGCATGTGTGTTTACATTATTCATTAGACAGTTAAAATAATAAAATCACTAGTTTAATAACGACTTTAACCTCTAATTACTATAAACAAATTCTTTTATTCAGTGTGGCAACTCAAGAGGTTTGCAAAGGAGTGACTCAGAAACTTCATTATAGGTTTTAAATGGACTGTTCTGTTTACTTAAACTGACAACCTAAGTGTGAAAAGAATGTAATTTAAAATTTTGTGTTAAAATGTGATGTACATCTATAATAAAATCCCCAATTTAGACAACGTCCCACCTCCCAGATTGCACGGAAAAGTTGTGGTGTTTATTAATGACGCAAACAAGAGGCAGACATTTTACTTCTGAACTCAAAGTGAGGCCTAGGATGAAAGGACACAGATTGGGCTCATTACAGCACTGCAGTGGGTGCTTTGCATGTGCAGCACCCAGTGCTGCTGAAAGAAACAAAATAAACAAAACAGTCAAGCATAATACATTAATCCACATAGAAGTCAGCTCTAGAGCTATGTCCTGGTTAAATTGTAAAGGAAACAAGCAAGCTCTTTATTTATATAACTGAAAACAAAGCCAAGTGGGTGTATTATATTTATATATGTATGTGTGTGTGTATACACACACACACACACACACACACACACACACACACACATATAATTTGATTCCTGAACATGAGGCATGACATAAAGAGAGGTGGACCTTTACTATAACAAAAGGAAATGCTCCGTATTGTGGTCTTTTCACTTAATGATTTTGGGGAAAGGTAACTGCATAGTAATTCAATGTTTCCCTAGAAACTAGCTGTATTTAAGAAAATAAATATTTGCCTGTGGCTTTGCAAAGCCCATCCTCATTTTGGGAGCGTATCTCATATGGGGTATCATCATTCTTACCATGGCAACAGGTTTCTCTCCACGGCAGCTGAATGGAACATGCAAATTTGTTTGTACTGTCCCAACTACAGGATGCATTGAACAATCCAACACATAGGCTTTAATAACTACAGATTAGTCTATGGAAAACAGAAACAGGCTAAACAGGAAGATTTGTCCCCAACAGAACAAATCTACGGCTTTGATTAGCTTCCTAGAAGTGAAAGAAAATCAATCCCAGTCATTTTTTAAATTCATACAGCTGCACTGAGTACATTTACTTCATAGATGGAATGATGAATTAGACACAAAGACCATTCTGTAAAGATAACTAACACTGAGGTATTAGAACATCACTGTAA